>NC_087200.1:12122025-12127025 GCF_015104395.2 Macrobrachium nipponense | reverse complement strand
CCGTTCAGCCTTTTTGCGTGGCCCGATTCAGACCCAACAAAATGTCTAAAGGTATAAGTTTTTTCGTCTTTTTTTTTTTTTTTTTTTTTTTTTTTTTTTTTTGATAGGCGAGACCTTACATGAAGGCTTAGTCGTTGTGAAATAATAGTAATAACAATGAAGAAAAGAATGACGATAAAAAAGTGAAACAATGGAACGGGCAGAAATAGATTTAAAAAAAATGAATTAGGGGAGTTGAGACGAAATGAATAAGGTTCATAGTTATTAAAAAATAAAAGACTATAGATATAAATTTTGGTAAATCTCCGTTGTAGGCAATATTATCGTCTTTTTTCCTATGTTATAACATTTCTGGGTAATGGTTTTCTTGAATTGTGAACAATCAGATTATTATACACAATATTTTGCACGTTACTAATTTTTGTTTCTAGTAGAGTACAATTAAGACAAGATAAAATAAGATAATTAACCACCTTACACCCTGTAATTATTGTTGAACATAAAACAGCTAATGAACTTACGAAGGAGGACGAGCATAAGACAATTACCAAGTTTGTAATTAAGTGTAGACTGAATAATTAACCACCTTACAAATTTCCTTCCCGTTTTGACTCTGCAGGGATCAGCATCTTGAGGGTTCAAGTAAAATTCATTATTATCAATTAACAAAACATGAAACACTCCATTCTACGGTGGCTGTATTGAGCCCTTGATTGTGGAGATATAACACTTGCTGGTCGAATGTCCCTGTCTCAACAAAATTTAAATCATATACATATGTAGTATGCGCGCATGAATGTCGAGTACATATGCATTTATAGATATTACATGTAAATATCTTTTAAGTATTTGTCATATGAAACCTTAGTCTGTATGCAGTCATACATATGATTATATGTGCGTATATTTCAGATATATGTCTGAATGAAACGCCATTTAAATTTTTTGTTTTTTAGTTTCTAACTTGGTTTTCATAACGGCGTCAATCATCTATAGCTGTTGTGATGCCCAATTTTCGCAACCATGAGTCAATCAGTCAATCAGTCGATCAGTCGATCAGTCAATCACGTAAACAGATTTAGGTTCTCGTTCTATGTATCGTGAGAGTGCGTAATCCGATGTAGGGAGCGTTCATTGCGCATGGAGAGAATTCCGCTGTTGACTAGAGACGAAGCCAATTACATAGGAAGACCGAAGACCGACCCACTAACTGGATAAGTCTTGTTAAGGATGAGCACAGACAGACAAAACAGACTGGCAGACACGTGGTTGCGAACCTGAGTCTGTATGACTGACTGTATATTAAATAATGATAATATATAAAAAAAGTATAGTGTCTATTTTTGGTACAAACTAACATTACTCAAATGTGAATTCTGTACAAAAGAATGTACTATATTTTCATCATTTTTTTCCTGTTTTGTATTTGGCGTATAATTCCTTCCTACATGCGAATAATTTATGTAGTACTTAGTTATTAGGCGACTACTATGGGCTGTGGCTAAGGGAAAGGAAGATGGCGAGAGAGAGAGAGAGAGAGAGAGAGAGAGAGAGAGAGAGAGAGAGAGAGAGAGAGAAGGCTAATATCTGTCAAAATGATTACCATCAAAACGGGACGACTTCGAGAAGGCACTCCTCTGTCTGTCTGTCTGTCTCACTCTCATATATAATATATATATATATATATATATATATATATATATATATATATATATATATATATATATATATATATATATATATATATATATATATATTATATATATATATATATATATATATATATATATATATATTATATATATATATATAGATATATACATATAGTATATATATCATATATGTATATATATATATATATATATATTATATATATATATATATAGTATATATATATATATATACATATATGTATATATCTATATGTATATATCTATATATATATATATATATATATATATATATATATATATATTATATATATATAGTATATATATATTGTGTTTTCTAGTTCTCTGTGCATCTGAAAACTGAGGAAGTGACTAACTGACACTCCTAAAGGGCCTTGTTAAAGAACATAAACAGCAAAACTCTACAGCTGAAGGACGGTATTAATGGAGGGAAAAAAATGATATAAAACTCTAGAGATTTAGTATTAACTGGTGTATATTTACATTAAATTACGTGAGTAAGCAATTGACACCTTAAGGGTGATAGGGACTCGCAATAGTCCAGAAATTAAATGGAATGTGGTTGATTGAAGGTCAACTGGGCTGCGTGGTTGGAAAATGATCAGGGCGCAGAAATAGGGTTTGCAGACAGTGAATTAGTTCATGATTCCTGGCATCGTTTTCAAGGGTTCCAGGTTTCTCACAGCTAGGCGGGAATATTCGCCTCTGCAAAGTGAAGATTCCACCATCAGACATTTGTATCTACAGATGCTCTTGGATAAAATTTGGGATAAGTTCTAGTCCATGGTGTGGTTATGTATATATATATATATATATATATATATATATATATATATATATATATATATATATATATATATACCTATCTATATATATATATACATAAATGTACTTTTTAATAGTCAATTATTGGTATTTAATACCAATAAAATAGAATCCTATAATGAACATCTGCGACTTGAAGCCTGATCGGCTTTAGTGAAAATAAAAAAAATCACACACATTTTTAAATTGCTAATTCACTAAAGAAACAAAACGAAAAAAATTAATTTCATTTCAAGAGATATTTTTTGTTGCTGGATGACACAAAAAAGTTCGTATTATCTCATCTCTCTATTTGAAGAAATATTATATTTCGTATTTTTCCTTTTTTTTATATTTCACTTTATATAATTTTTCGATATTCTCATCATACGAAGTGAAAAAAAATCTTGATTCCTACCAGACAAAATTAACCACTACACTTTCATTTGGGTACACGTAGCTTGGTTTGGACTAGAGGACTATGACCAGCCAAATGAGACAGAAGATTATATAACGTTGCCAAACGAAATTTTATCTAGGAGACTAAAAAATAAAGGTAGGGGGGTGGGGGGGTCGATATTTTAGTTCTTATTTTGAGAAAAAGTTCATATTGGCTCTATTGGTTATGAACAAACAAAACTCAGGTTATTTGTTATTATATTTTCCTGCCATTTTCATTATTGGTTTCATCATATTTAATATGATCATTGTTATCCTTATTTTTATTTATTATTTGTTTTTGGCGTCGCTTCTGTAGTGCAACTAGAACAACGAGTAATATACCTTTTATTATTAATCGTTACTGTCTGTCATTTACCTCTTTTTCAGTCCTAGATATCTTACATTTATTGCAAAATATATCTTTTTTTTTTATTTCGTTTTTATGTTCTCATCGGCATAAGACTTGTTAGTCTTGGTTTACACCATATTCAAAAGTCTTCATCTGGAGAAGTCATTATTATTATTATTATCATTATTATCATTATTATTATTATCATTATTATTATTATTATTATTCAGAAGAAGAACTCTGTTCATCTTGAACAAGCCCACGGTGGTCATTGACTTTAAAACTCACACTTCCACGTGGTGCACTGTAGCCATTACTGAAGGTTTTATGCAGCGTACTTACCGCTCCTAGTTGCAACCCCTTCCATTCCTTTTTTATTGTACCTCCGTTCATATTCCCTTTCTCAAATCTTAATGTCCTCCACCCTCTCCTGACAATCTTCTTACACCTTTCAAACCTTATACTCTCGGTTTCCCTTTCAGCGCTGAATGACCGCATAAATCTCGGCGCTTGGTCTTTGGCCTAAATTTTAATGCTCCACTCGTGTAATTGAACAAAGTATCGAGAATAAGCTGTTGTAATGTCCCATTTTGTGTTACACTAACATCCTGGTGATTTCAAATGGTGTTCGTATGAATATTTAGAAATGGGCGAATGCCTATTTAAAGAGTGAATAATAAAATCATTCATTTAAGACTGAGAATTGAAAAATGTGTTCGGTTTACGTGCAAGTCGCTTCTAAAAGAATCTAGTATTATAGTACTGTTACTTCAGCTTTATTCATAGATTATGTTTTTGATAGAAGATGAATATTTTCAAAATCCTTGGTATGGCATATAATACACTCTACTGAACTCTAATGGAGTTTGTGCGTATAAAGTGGGTGATAAGAAAAAAATGTAAATGAAGTGAGCTGACCTATAATAATTTTAGACTGGTACACCTTTACTTGACCCCTTATTTGCATGTTCATTATGGTACTTCGGTCGTAGTTTCACCTACTTTTGTAGGAGCTGGAAACTCTTTTTAAGTTTTTTTTCAGGTCAAAATTGTTTTCCCAGTGACCTTGGTATTATATACCATATTTTCATCACCTCCCTATAGTAACCTCAGTTCGTACAGACTCTGGAACTTTGAGACTAACTTTGTCTGACCTCAATATGAGCCTACTTATTAAGCCTTCCAAACTTCCAAAAGTCCATCTGACCTTGATCGTGACACGTAAAAGAGGACACCACAATGTTTAATAACTGGCTGTAATTAAATAAGGCGTCTTCCTCTACACCACTATCGATCATTAACGCCAAAATTGAGATTAATGAGTTTTGAATCAGCCACCGGATAGGCCTAGGGCGAGGTGGCCCTCTGAAATACAGGTGAGGTTACCCGAGTGTCATAGGGGGAGAGGGGGGCGGGCGAGTATATACATTAATCTAAAGGAGACGTGGTTATCTTCCGTTTTGTGAACATACTTAGCTTGTCTTCATAATTACTCGTAGCCAGTCTTGTGTGTATTTCCTTTTGTTCTGTAGGTACTATACGTTGATCTGTTAAAAGAGATGTGACATAAGAGATGTTGTGAGTTTACGTCTTATGTCTGTACCATATAGTTATTTTGGGATAGGTGTTGTGATTGCTACACACACACACACATACACACACACATATATATATATATATATATATATATATATATATATATATATATATATATA
>NC_087200.1:12107025-12119525 GCF_015104395.2 Macrobrachium nipponense | reverse complement strand
TTCCATAGCATCTGCTGAGAAATGGGAGGAGACTGGCTATAGGGTAAAGTTCCTGTATACCACAAATCCAGTGGCACGGTGGGAGTATGGTCCCGTGAAGTACTGGTACAAAAGAAAACGGAATAATGACAGTTGTCAACCTTACTTTCAGACATTATTATTATTATTATTATTATTGTGACGAAACCAATAACACCTCATATCATGAACCCCAAATCGTAAGTTCGCTCTTTCATTACTTCGAAACAAAATCAGGGTCGAGGTTTCGTCCATGAAGAAGTTTCTCTCTCTCTCTCTCTCTCTCTCTCTCTCTTCCTGATAGCTTTAATGAGCTGGAAGCTCATTAAGGTCTCACAATGACTGAAGCGGTAATTGGGCTCATTAATGAGACTGGGTGGTGGTGGTGGGGGGTGGGGGAGGGGGGGGGAGAGAAGGAAGTTCGTATGTGGACCGTAAGTTAGGCATAACTCACTCATACCTCCGTTTTTTTCTTTTCAGAGTTCCTTCCTTCACCCTCTCTCTCCTTTTTCTTTTTCTTGTAGGTCCTCTTTGTGTCGAAACGAATATGATTGGCTATTAACACATTGTTTATCTCAAATGGCTCCCTCTGGTTTTTTTTATTCGTGAGTTAATTACCGCTACTAATTACTGAGAGAGAGAAAGAGAGAGAGAGAGTCAATTGCGGTAAATGCATAGCGCAGAAGGGAGAAGTAATTTCTTTCTTTATAAGCCTTTGTCTATTATTATTATCATTTTTTTTGTAACTAAATGAATAAGTCCCGCTATTTCGGTGCTACGTCAAGTTTATTAATCCCGAGTGTGGAACTCCATACCATAGTAGACTCACATCAACCGTGCATCTGATGTCTAGGCCAGTCCCTTACGACGCTCCTGATTGGCTGTTGGATAAGCCAATCACAGGGTTGGAAACTCTCAGTCACTATCGAGAGTTCACATAGGCAGGATGTATGTTCCACCTCTCCTGAGGAATACATCTTTCAAAAGTATCCCTCAGGAGAGGTGAACATACATCCTGCCTATGTGAACTCTCTCGAGAGACTGAGAGTTTCCAGCCCTGTGACTGGCTTATCTAACAGCCAATCAGGAGCGTCGTAAGGGACTGGCCTAGACATCGGATGCAAGGGTGATGCGAATCTACTATAGTATTATCCTCTTATGAATATCTACATATTATTAGAATGTGTCGTATCTTTCTATATTCTTACTTTGAACATTTGACGACATTTTCAGCCATTACTGAAGGAATTCCCTTCTCTCCCTGATTCTTGCAAGGTTTGAAATGTACAATTATTTTCTTTGCTGTTGGCGCCACTGACCAAGGCAGTTGCGACGCCAGATGACTTAATAGTTACTTGATTACTTAAACTCTTTATCTTTTCATAGGAAAACCTTACTCTTAAAGTAGTGGGTGGGACCACACATCCTTACAGGGAAAACATATATATGTTAGAATACAGATTCAACTCCGAAAGTTAAAACTTTTTTGGTTTAGTTTCGTTTTATAAAATGAAATGTGTTTTCCTTTATCGGTTCTCACAAAATGAGTGTACAGACTCATAGAAATTAATATAATATGAACAAATATCAAAGTATTAAAGTTATTCAAATATATCTTTAATATTTTGGGTAGAATGCAGAGTTAAAGATTCATGACTTACTTAGGTCTTGACGGGTTCCTCCCGCCCCCCGCCCCACCCCGCCCCGCCGACGTTATTAAAGGTGGGTACACACGTACGAACCGAACCTTGTATTGTAACCGATTCTTGTAACAAAAACGCAAGTGTGGACGGTTCCTCGAACCCGAACCCCGAACCCGCGAGGTTCGAGGCTCGGTTCGCCCTCCGTCCCGCCAAATGTCGGTTTTTGGGCTCCGAATCAAAGGGAGGTCTCTTTGAACGTTACGCCATGTGTGGACGGGACCTGTATGACACGCGTAACAACAGAGGTTCCTGAACTTGGTAACACCGACTATGAAGAAGACCGTCCATAGTAGAGTCCCCTTGTTTTGGTCAGTCAGTACGTATATGTCTACCATGGCTGATTGGAAGTTGACGAAAGAGGTCCTTCAATTTATTAGTTATTACGAAGAAAAGACTTTACTGTGGCCAGAAACTTCTTGGAATCTCATGTCAGCGAGTCATTCCCGACCACTGTATTCTACCCTTCTAGTATATAACCTTGATTGCCACCATCTTCTTTTATTTCGCTTCATCTTCTTTAAATAATGTGCATAAATATACGCGGCAGCTGCTACTTGCATGGTGGCCATCGTCGGTAAACAACCCGGACAGAGACAGACTGGTGATCGCAGTGGATTGAAATGAAGTTACGTGCTTAACGTGGTTACGGTTCGTCCTCTACATTTTGACACCTTGTAACCGTATATGCGTAACTCAGTTACACATACAAGGTTCGGCTCTCACGTGTGTACCCACATAGAACACACAACGTCTGAGGTTAGGTAGCAATGTCTCTCTGGAAGTAACATACCTGGATCTATAGCCACTCTTTTCTTCTCGAATTCTTCTGGCCATCTGGGAAAACGAAAGATCACTTTTATGCAGCGAGAAGTTACGATTTTTATATATACACTTCTATTTTCATATATCCTGCTTCTCGTCGCTTTCGGAATATTTTTTTAAAAATATTCTCCATCTCTTCGATTTTGGCATATCCTTCTCCTCTTACGTTTTTTATAAATATCTTCCTCTTATACGTTTTTAAAATATCTTACTTCACCACGTTTTTTAAATATCCTACTTCGCTACGTTTTTTTAAGATATCCTCCTCCTCTACGTTTTTTTAAAGATATCCTCCTTCTTCTCTACGTTTTTTGAATACCCTACTTGCTACATTTTTAAAGATATCCTCCTCCTCTACGTTTTTTAAATATCCTACTGCTCTACATTTTTTAAAGATATCCTCCTCCTCTACTTTTTTTAAATATCCTACTTCGCTACGTTTTTAAATGTCCTACTTCTCTACGTTTTTTAAATGTCCTCTCTCTCTACGTTTTTTTAAACATCATCCTTCGCTACGTTTTTTAAATATCCTCCCTTTGTACGTTTTAAAATAATTTCCTTCTCTTAAGTCTTGAAATATCCTCCTTTCATTTTTTTAAATATCCTTCTCGTCGTCTTTTGAAATATCATCCTTTCATTTTTTTAAATATCCTTCTCGTTGTTTTTTAAATATCCTCCTTTCATTTTTAAAAATATCTTTGTCGTCGTTTTTTAAATATCCTCTTTTCATTCCTTAAAATATCCTTCTCGTCATGTTTTAAATATCCTTTCATTTTTTTAAATGTCCTTCTCGTCGTTCTCTTTAAATATCCCCCTTTCATTTTTTAAATATTCTTCTTGTCGTTTTTTTAAATAGCATCCTTTCATTTCTTCAAATATCCTTCTCGTTGTTTTTTAATATCCTCCTTTCATTTTTTTTAAATATCCTTCTTGTCCTTTTTTGAATATCCTCCTTTCATTTCTTTTTTTAAATACCTTTTCGTTGCATCCTTTCATTTCTTTTCAAATATCCTTCTCGTGTTTTTTTAATATCCTCCTTTCATTTTTTTTTCAAATATCCTTCCTTCCTTGTGAAATATCCTCCTTTCATTTCTTTTTTAAATATCCTCGTTTTTTTTGTTTTTTTTAAATATCCTCCTTTCATTTTTTAAATATCCTTCTCCTTCTTTTTTTTAGATATCCTCCTTTCATTTTTAAAAATATCCTTCTCGTCGTTTTTTCAATATCCTCCTTTCATTTCTTAAAATATCCTTCTCATCGTTTTTTAAATATTCTCCTATCATTTTCTAAAATATCCTTCTCGTCGTTTTTTAAATATCCTCCTTTCATTTTTTAACATATCCTTCTCGTCGTTTTTTAAATATCCTCCTTTCATTTTTTAAAAATATCCTTCTCGTCGTTTATTAAATATTCTCCTATCATTTTTTAAAATATCCTTCTCGTCGTTTTTTAAATATCCTCCTTTCATTTTTTTAAATATCCTTATCGTCGTTTTTTAAATATCCTCCTTTCATTTTTTAACATATCGTTCTCGTCGTTTTTTTAAATATCCTGCTGTTTGTTTTTAAAATAGTCTCCTTCTCGTCGTTTTTTTAATATACTAATCATTGTCGTTTTTTTCCTTTAAATATCCTCCTCCTCTTAAATTAAAAAAAAAAATCCTGCTACTCGTGGGCTTTAAACTATCCGTTGCTTTTGTGAATTCAAGATATTACGATGAGCAAAGTCAGATTTTTAAAGAATATTTCTGTACGTTGAAAAGTGTGTGAGAGTGATGACGTCACATGCTGTAGAATTTTTAATAAAGAAAGATAGAAAGAAAATACAGTATGATAAGTAACGAAACGAATCCTTGTGCTTTTATACAAATATTCGTGCTGAATATTAACACGAAAAATCAAGCTGGAGCCTAGACTTGGATTATATATTTTTTCAATGAGATTCAATAGATAAAATAGGCCGTGTTTAAACAAGAAGGAATACAAAAATGAAGAAAATAAAAAAATATCTGAATAAATTAATTCATTGATGGGCGATTAAAATATTAATTAAGTAAGGAAACGCAAGCAGAACATAACAGTAAAAAAAATTTAAAAACGTCAGATTTAAAGATCCTAAATTAAAAAAAGTTTGAAGGTAAGTAGGTAAGAAAAGTGATAAGTAATAAATTACTGAACAGGTAACTGTTTAAATGGATTAAGATTATGTGTGATTAGTTGTTTTAACATAAAATATACACGAGTGATAGTTTTTTGAAATTCAAGGAATACAAAAACGTCGGAGCTGAACATCCGGAATTACAGTGATGAAAAAATAAATAAATCAGGGAAATGATGAGTAAATGAATTACTGAATGACTTTAGCTGTTTTGTTAAGATATGATAAGAAAATTACTTCAAAAGAGGCGAATGATGAGAGGCAGAGGAAAAAAACCTCCTTTGATTCAATCTGCAAAAATGACTTTTAAAATATCGCTCGCTTCGAAAGCTGGGAAGCAAAGATAAACAGACAAACGAATCACAAAAATAATAAATAGAAAAAAAATCAGAATTTTAGAAGCTAGCTAGCTTAGAGAGAGGGCCTCTTGGAGAGTGGCGAGTTGTGGGGAGGGGGTGGGTTGGGGGGTGGGGGGGGGGGGGAGGAGGGAGGGGGGGGTGTTAGCAGCAGAATTTATACAGCGATTATACAATAGCTTTGTCACCGTTATTCCAGCTATTTGCATTGCATTTATATCTGTATTGAAAAACCTATCAGTGAATGACATTCATTGGATAAATATTCATTTAACGGGGGGTCCGTCATCAAAGGGGGCGGCGGTCGGGACACGCTTGAGCATCGGATAAAAGAGTTATCAAAATGGAATGAATGGAATATTGGATGTTATGCACTGAAATCGCTGAAATTTAATGGGGGGTCCGCGCCGGCAGTAAAGCCTGCTAAATGACGTGTAAATAGAAATAATGGGAAAGCGTAAGGGTGATAAATGGCGAAGTGTGGTGGGAGGGAGGGAGAGGGAGAGGGAGAGGGAAGGAGAGGGCTAAGGGTGGAGACAGACTCACAGACTCACAGAAGCGTCTGTAAATATACGAATGATTCTATTTCATTTTATGGCTCCCTCACTATGCAGTTTCGTAAGTGGATTGTCAGCGTTGACTCCCGCGTTCGCTTGCTTTCATTCGTCCATGCATTATGCATGCAGTGTAATATATATATATATATATATATATATATATATATATATATATATATATATATATATATATATATTATTATACATATATATATATATATATATATATATATATATATATGTTACGGTTTTTTGGCGAAATTGGTTATTTTGCAAAGTTACCGGATATTTTACAAATAAACCTAAATCGCGGCATGTTTGCAAAATCATTTTAATCATCTGGATGCTTTGCGAATAAACACAAAAAAAGGGTATTTTGCAAAAATATCAAGTAACTCTACAAAACAACATGATAACTTGGTTATTTGCAAACTTCCCAATGACTTAGAAAGTCAGTTTGCAAAATGACGAAATATCTTTGGATGGTAAAAATATATTAAAAGTTTACTTGTTTTTACAAGCAGAACCGCATTTGCATCGGCTGTTGCAGACATTTTGATTTTTGTAACACTTACAGCGGTCGTTGTTACAAAGTGTTGAGCAGCTCCACCGAATAAAACCTTGTCCATGGCCCTCTGAATCTGGATTAGCTACTTCACGAAGGCTTATCCTTACCTTACCTTACAGACCTTACATCTTGTTCGGGTTGCCCCAGGTCCCTCAGTGTGAGGCACCTCTAATGTCTACCAGAGAGTTGCTAGTACATCTTCCGGTATATTTTGCATCTTCCAATCTTGGATGGTCTGGGATGCAGTTTAGATATTTGTCGAGCTTATTCTTAAACACATCTACGCTCACTCCTGATATATTCCTCAGATGAGCTGGCAACGCATTGAATAGACGCTGCATTATCGATGCTGGTGCGTAGTGGATTAATGTCCTGTGTGCTTTCCTTATTTTTCCTGGTATAGTTTTGGGCACTATTAATCTACCTCTGCTTGCTCTTTCTGATATTTTTAGTTCCATGATATTTTCTGCTATTCCTTCTATCTGTTTCCATGCCTGAATTATCATGTAGCGTTCTCTTCTCCTTTCTAGACTATATAATTTTAAGAATTGTAGTCCTTTCCCAGTAGTCTAGGTCCTTAACTTCTTCTATTCTAGCTGTAAAGGACCTTTGTACACTCTCTATTTGTGCAATATCCTTTTGATAGTGTGGGTACCATATCATATTGCAATATTCAAGTGGACTACGAACATATGTTTTATAAAGCATAGTCATGTGTTCAGCTTTTCTTGTTTTGAAGTGCCGTAACAACATTCCCATTTTTGCTTTACATTTTGCCAACAGAGTTGCTATTTGATCATTGCATAACATGTTCCTATTCATCATCACACCAAGGTCTTTAACTGCTTCCTTATTTGTGAGTCTCATTATTAGGTCCCCTATATGCATATAGCTTTCTTTCTCTGTCTCCATAATTTATTGATTCAAATTTATCAGAGTTAAATACCATCCTATTTACCTCTGCCCAATCATATACTTTGTTAAGGTCTCTTTGTAGAGCGTTCCTATCTTCATCACAAGTAATTTCTCTACTTATTCTTGTGTCATCTGCGAAACTACTCACTACCGAATCCTTCACATTATTGTCTATGTCTTCAATCATAATAACAAACAGTATTGCAGCTAACACCGTACCTTGCGGCACACCGGATATTACCTTGACTCATCCGATTTTCTCGTCGTTTGCAATAACTATCTGTTTTCTGTTGTGTAAAAATTCTTTTAACCATCTTCCTACTTTATCCACGATATGTGTTTTCTAATTTTCTTCGCTATATTATGGTCTACTTTATCAAAAGCTTTTGCAAAGTCTAAATAAACCACATCTGTTTCATTTCCGCTTTTCATATTTTTGAATATGTTCTCACGGTGGACTAACAGTTGGGTTTGTGTACTTTTTCCGGGTACGAAACCATGTTGTCCTTTATTAAACAAATTATTTTTTATTAAATGTTTCATAATATTTTTCTTCATTACCCTTTCATACACTTTCATAATATGTGATGTTAGACTCACAGGCCTATAATTACTTGCCTCTAGTCTTGATCCACTTTTGAAAGTAGGGGTAATATATGCTAATTTGTGCTCATCATAAATCTTGCCTGTATCTACACTTTGTCTTAATAATATTGCAAGTGGCTTTGCGATAGAATGAACTACTTTCTTTAACAAAATAGCAGGAATTCCATCAGGCCCTGCAGCAGCTCCATTTTTAATTTCATTAATAGCCTGCACAATATCAGCTTCATTAATATCTATGTCAGCTAAATATTCACTATTTTCATCCCTACTTCTATATCATTATCTTCATTATCTATTCTAGGGGTGAATTCTCTCTTATATCGTTCTGCCAGTATGTTGCAAATTCCCTTTTTTTCATTCGTTAATCTCCCTTCAATTCTCAGAGGGCCTATTTCTATTCTTCTTTTATTCATCTTCTTCGCATATGAGTATAATAGCTTGGGGTTTTGCTTGATATTTAATAGGGTTTTTTCTTCCAAGTCCCGTTTTTCATTTTCTTTTGATTGTATAATCTTTTGTTCTGCATTTTCTATCTTACTTTTTAGTTCTATAACTTTCCATGCATTTTTTTCTTTTGCAAGACCTTTTTTCCACTTTCTGATTTTCTGGAACAAGATCCTTCTGTCTCTTGGTATGCATGAATGATGTTTACTTTTCTTCTTCGGTATATATTTTTCCACTATTTTCTCAATATTTTATATAATATCTCCGTATTTACCCTTATGTCATCACTTACGAAAATGTTTATCCCAATCTTTGTTTAATTCTTCATTAATTTCTGACCATTTTATATTTTTACTGTAGAAGTTGTATTTTCCATATCCTTCCCACTTTTTCATTTCTTGCTTATCTCTATTTTCACTTGCTTTGGAATGAACTGTTAATTCTATGACATTATGGTCTGAAATATTCGCATTATAAACTATTATTTCTTTAACATAATTCATCTCGTTCACAAATACTAGGTCTAAAGTATTTTCCTTTCTTGTTGGCAGGTGATTTATTTGTTGAATGTTGTATTCTAGTAGCATATCTAATAGCTTTTCAAATTGCCTCTTATCTTCTGCACTACTATTACTCTCTTTTTTATATGTATAAGTACAACCACAATCTCCTATTCGTTCTTTCCATTCTACGAAAGGAAAGTTGAAGTCACCAGATAGGAGAATAGTCCAGTCCTTGTGATTTCTACATATATCATCCAATTTTTCAATTATTAAGTCAAACTCTTTAGTATTAGGAGGTCTATATATTACTATGTTCATCAATTTTTCAGATTCAAATTCTACCGCTATTAGTTCACATTCTGAGTTACTATATTTCTCATATATTTTTCCTTGTTTTTTGTCTTTCCCATATATTGCGGTTCCCCCTTGATTCCTATTTTTTCTATCTGATCTATAAGTTTGGAACCCTTGTTTTATTTGCTATCATTCCCAGTCTCTTGGAATACCAGGTTTCACTTATATTCATTATATCTATTTTCTTTTTCATTTTGGGTTAGTTCTCTAAGTACTCTATTTTTCTTTTTGAGTTACTCGTAACTAAACCCTGCGCATTCATCACTATGATGGTTTGCGTGTTTTCTCCTTCATTTAATACTGGTAGTAATAAGGATTTTCCCATGTCTCTTTCCTGTTCTGGTATGTTGTTCTTTTTTTCATTTCCAGAAATTCTGACATTAAAAAATCCAACTTTTCCATAATATTTGATCTTCCTTCATCATAATTATTCATTTTGTGTCTGAATCTGCAATTTTCTCCGTTTCTGCAATATCCTCTTGCATAATAAATACAGTTATTATCTCTTGAGTAGAATTTCGGAGCTGATGCTTTGAAATTTTTTGCTGACACCTCTGCATATCTCATTGGTGGTTTGCTTTTCTCTTTTACCTGATATTCTTGATTTCTCTCTTTATTTGTTTCTTTCTTATTTTGGATTTTATTACTTGGTTGGTTATTTATTTGATTATGATTCATGGCTACAGGGTGCATATATTTGCATTTTTTGTCGAACTTACATCCTTTTCCTTCTTTTAGGTTTTTACATATTTTTGGATGCAGATCTCTGCAATCATCCCCATATCCATCTAAGTATGCACATTTACCATATATTTCATAGTTTTGACATATCTTAGGATGTTTGTAGTAACATCTTTCTCCAAATCTGCAATTCCCTCTTTTCAAAAGGTTGCAGATTTTGTCTTTCTTGTCTATTTTTTCCTTTTCCCGTCATTGTATAGATCTGGGTAGAGCCTCTTCGGGATTTGCTTTTCTGTTGTCATATCGTAATTTATTTCTTCGTAGGTATGCTGCTTTATTGCCTCATATGTAGTATCAATGAGTATCTCTGCATCCATACTTTTATCTTGTTCTTTGTTTTCCTTATTTTTTTCTGTCATTTCATTTTTGTTTACTTCTCTTCCGTTTTCCTCTTCTTCTTTTTCTTCTTCTTCTTCCTCTTCCTCTTCTTCTTCATCCTCAACTATTTGTACACTCAATCTTGATTTAATAACATTGTCTATCCATGATAGACATGTTGAACAAAAAATTCTTGTATCTTTTCTCAAATCTTGTATTACCTCAGCACACTGTGGATGGGTCTGAATGTTGCATGCAGCACATTTTCTGATTAGGTTTTGTGGATTGACTATGCTATACCAAACCTTACACAGTTTGCATGCTTTTGGCATTCTTTTTCCTAATGCATCAATTAGGATATTCACAAGATTCACCTTATTCATTTTCTTTGTCGGAATATGTTGGTTTATGTATATTTTCTTTATGAGTCTCTTGACCACTTGGATTTTATTTGGAACTTCTTCAATTATTTTCAAGATGTTTTCATTAGATTTGTTCCAGTTTGAAGGATTATATCCTTCTAATATATCTATGAATGCTTTTGTATCTTTTTGGTTATGACTGTTGCTGATTTCATAGATGAGAAATGCCAGTTCCCTTCCTGCTACCTCATCGTATTGCGAATCTGCTAGACACGCCAAATTACGCCACCTCTTCCCGCAGTTGGAACTTACTGCCATCTTGTTCTGATTTATAGTATTACACTTGATAAACTAACTTAGAAGACGCTTTATCCTACTATTTTCACACTAATCTTATCACCGATAGTTCACGAACACTTCTAGATATTTCTCAAATTCTAGTCGTATGTTAAACTTGTGATATCTGTTGATTAATCTGACTTCACGCGGGTACGACTCACCAAGCAAGATGGGAACATCTTCAATGGATAAGAACTACTGCTCACAAGGAGTGAACTGATTTCTTGTGTAAAGTTGTTTTAAGACCCCATGACTCCTTCCGAGTTTGTATGTCCAATTGTCTGCCACTTGGAGTGTTATAACAGCCTCAGGGAACACTAAACGTTCACGATCAACCAGGGGGATTGGAATCACTACACTGTCGCCGACCTCCGCTTTCTTGAAACGCATAGTTGAAGCCAGTTGTATTTTCTCTGCTTGCTTGTGTTGCCTTTTTCTTTTTTAGCTCCCTCTCGTTCTGCTTGAATCCCCTGCTTTCAGTCAGAGGCAGCAGAGATCACCATCCACAGAGCACGGGCCTCCACAGTCCTTTCACATAGAAGGTGTGCAGTCCTGACTGTTATTAGCTGCTAATGCTTCAGCAAGTTGCTCCTCCTCCGTCTCTAATCCTTTCTCAGCGTCTTCTGGTAGATTTGTTGCTGTCATGGCAAGATGAGGTTGTTGTCCAAACATGGCTTCATGCGGTGTTCATCCAATCTCGGCATGAAACCGTGTGTTCTGCCTCTGAGCGAAGCGCCGCAGTCCTTCAAACCATTTTGTCGCGTTATTATCTTTTTGCCAGCAGGCCAGTATTGTTTCAACGTCCTTGTTTGCCCCTTCAACAGATCCTTGCGACTGAGAATGGTGTGGCATACCATGGACTACTTTGCAAAAAAAAAACAGGTTACCATGCATTTTTGTAAAGTTACCAGATATTTTTGCAAACTATCCTTTTTATGGCTTTTTTTGCAAAGTAACCAGACAATTATTATTATATATATATATATATATATATATATATATATATATATATATATATATATATATATATGTGTATATATATATATATATATGTGTGTGTGTGTGTGTGTGTGTGTGGGTGTGTGTATATATATATATATATATATATATATATATATATATATATATATTTAATAATATATATATATATATATATATATATATATATATATATATATATATATATATATACATTTACGTGTGTTGAGTCTTGGATAGGTTTTTTGTGAATTAAATATTAAGCCTTGCGGTTAAAGTCCACCACAATCCTCACACGTCAGGATATGGAGTAAAATGAAGCACATTGACTTACCTTGAGTTAGAAAGCTTTACATAACCAAGGTCGCCATGGAAACTCGGCCAGTTAGATCTTAGTTAAGTTTATTTACAAAAAAACATTGAACAGCCTGAGACAACTGAACGGCAGATAGGCCACGTGGAGAGGGCACAGTGTACTGTGTTAAATTACTCTATCAATTACAGTAACATAAGAGAATGACTGAATTCACAATCTATGCACGGCTGGTTGCCAAATTGTTGACGATACCTTCCAAGGTAATTGGGCGCTTAGCAAGGATGCAGGAAGGCACAGAGCCGGCAGTTGGAATTCTGGAAATGAATTCCATATTGCACACAACATAAAACAAAGACTTCTCGCACAACATTTATGACTAATGCACTATGGAGGGAATTTATCCTTAAATCACACACAATGCTGATAATATGGGGAGAGATATA
>NC_087200.1:12097025-12102025 GCF_015104395.2 Macrobrachium nipponense | reverse complement strand
CGTTTATTCCAACGTTTCATGATTCTCAATCACATCTTCAGGGATATTATCTACAATAATAAGATACAATTTATAAATATTGCATCATTAAAAAAAAGACTGCAATTTTTGTTTTACTTTGAATACAAAGCGAACTAAATCTCACAAGGACAGAACATAAAAGATTTTGAATTGATGAGGAAGGGCAATGTGTCTAAACACAGATGTATTCAGACATAAAAGAGTTATAATAAACAACAGACGTAAATACAGACAAAATTAATAACATGGCATCTGGCCTACTTTTCCCATAACTGTTTCCCTGTTCACATCTTCTTCAGGATTCTTGAAAATCTACTTAATAAGAAGATTTCCAACAGACCTAAGAGTTCTGCCTTGCCAAAACTCCCTTTATACGCGACTTATTCTTTCGTATATGATTCACGACTCCTTTTGGAAGGATTTCATTAAGATTGTTCATAAATATTTATGGGTTCTCCTTTCAGATTCAAGAATCAGCTACCTCCTTTGATGTCATCGGGTATAGTTTATGAATACAATTGTCCGAAATGTAATTTTGGAAAATATATGGGATCCACCAGACGGCTTCTGAGGGCGAAGGCTGATTCCCACAGGGGGTGTGTTAGTTATAGAATGGGATGCTGCTTAGCTAATCCAGAATCTTCTAACATACATTATCATACCATCAAATGCAAAACAGAATTCAGATATGTTAGTTTTAAAATTACAATGGTTTACAATCTTTTTTTTTTTTTTTTTTTGCTCTGAGGCAAGGACGTGAATGGGTGTTTTTACTCATTTTGATGTGACGAATTAAAATTTCTGTAGTTTTGCTCTATCACCTCTAGTTTTTTTGCTTTCACATACCTCCTTTTAATTATACCGCATATAAATTCAAACTATAATGTGTTTATTACATCTGTTACAAAGGCATATTGCAGAAAAAAAACAACATAGATACAGAACATTGATGGAACTGAATTTATTTGGATAATAAAATACACACTAATCATAGTACAGCAGACAGTTAAAAATGAGTGTTTTTAGATGATCTTGCATACTTTGCCTCTGGGTTGTCATGCAAGAGCATCCAGAAGCCCCCCATCATGCTGGGTTTCCATTCGCCTTGGTAGATGCTCTCCATCTTAGTCATATCTTGGTGGAACCTTTCTCCATGCTCATCACTCACTAGTGCCCCGAGGGAAGAAGTTGAGGTGGGAGTGGAGAAAGTGAATTTTGAGTGACATTCGGCATCCCATATCCTCAAAAGACTGTAACAACTTCTCGATACACTCTTGGTTATCTAGTACCATGATCTCAGTTGTTAAATCTGAGGTCCAACGAAGTTCCCCTCCTTGAGCCTAGCAGAACTCAGAGCTGGGAACAAGGTGTACAAGTGTTGGAAGGCAGTGCCATTTTTGTCTGTGGCCTTCACGAAATCCTTCATTAAACCCAGCTTGATATGAAGGGTAGGAAGAAGCACCTTGCTCATGTCCACCAGGGGATTTTCTTTGACAATGTGCTCACCAGGCACGAAAGTGCTCCTAGACCCCCAGTCCCTCTGCTTGCAGTGCTTGGATACAGCCTGACTATCCCAGAGGCATAGAAAGCAACAGTACTTTGTGAAGCCCTCTTGCATACCCATAAGGAGCCCAGTGACCTTAAGGTCCCCACAGAGACTCCACTGGTACTGGTTGTAGTTAACAGCTTTTAAAAGGAGCTCTCTAGCGCCTCAGTGACGTGATCGGTATGGTCTTGCCCTGCTGCCTCGGTGGCTGCGAGTTCGATTCTAGGGCATTCCATTGAGGAGTGAGAGATTTGTATTTCTGGTGAGAGAAGTTCACTCTCTACATGGTTCGGAAGTCACGTAAAGCTGCTGGTCCAATGCAACGTAAAAACACCATACAAACTAAACAAAAGGAGCTGTCACCGCCAGTGGGTTACTGGTGTATCCAGCCGCCATGCTTGTCAGGGTTGCTAGATGCTATTAATAAAAATAGGGCACATAAATTTTCTAAGGACCACAATTCCTAAAATTTCTAATTAAAAAAACCACTCAATGTCCAATATAGGACACATCTGGTAGTCATGAATGCATGTACACAGCAGATGTATACATGTATATCTCAAAAACTAGAGGTGGTAGCGCCTCAGTGGCGTGACTGGTATGGTCTAGCCCTGCCACCTCGGTGGCCGCAAGTTCGATTCTCGGGTATTCCATTGAGGAGTGAGAGATGTGTCTTTCTGCTGATAGAAGTTCACTCTCAACGTGGTTCGGAAGTCATGTAAAGCCGTTGGTCCCGCTGCTGAATAACCACTTGTTCCATGTAACGTAAAAACACCATATAAACAAACGAAAAAACAAAACTGGATTCGAATCTGAAATCAGCACCCCAAAATTAGGCTACAACAACTATTTCTATGCTTGCCTCATTTCTCTGTAAACCAGTGCTATTGGGCATGCAAGCAAATTGCAAGAACTACTCATTCTGGGAACATTGAATATTAAGCGTGTTACCTCATGAAATTGTCAAACGATCGGTGAACCCTTATGTTTATCTTAACTCGATGCCTGCCTGGAAAAAACTTTGTATAATATATTCTTAGTATGTTCTTAGCCTCTGAATAGCAGGTCAGCACCAAGGTTTTTCTCAGTTTGTGTGTATTTGTTGTTTGTTTTAACTTTTGTTACTGAATACACCTGTGTTTAAACATGTCGCCTTCCTCATCAATCTAAAATCTTTCATGTGCTGTCCTTGTGAGTTTTAGCTCAGTTTGTATTTAAAGTAAAATAGAAATTTAATCTTTTCCTTTTATTGTGATTTAATATTTATACATGTACTTTATAATTGTAGATGTCCCTGAAGATGTGATTGAGAGTCATGAAACGTTGGAATGAATTGTCTACTTTGTAATATGTTTGTATGTTCCTGTCCTTGACCTGGATGAATGTAATATATGCTGTGTTTGCCTTTGACTCTTGTATTATATATATATATATATATATATATATATATATATATATATATATATATATATATATATATATATATATATATGTATATATATGTATATGATATATATATATATATATATATATATATATATATATGTGTGTGTATATAGTATATTAGTATCTAATCCATAGTTTCCGAGGTTGCTGGGATGAATAGTGATATTCTTGATACCCTTTCATTCCTTGTTCAGCCCCAGTAGGAAGGGGGAGGGTGAGAAGGGAGTTGGAAGGGGGTGACATGTAAAAATAACCAAAAATGACAGATATTAAAGTCTAATATATAGTTTTCAAGGTCGCTGAGATGAATAGTGACACTCCCGATGTCGTTTAGGTCCAAGTTCAGCCCTGGTAGGAAGAGGGTGTGGGAAGGTGGTGACATCTGAGCATAACCGAAAACTAAGGAAGGGGTGGAATGAGAAGGGGTGAAAAATAAAATGTCAAAAATGATGGATATTAGTGTCTAGCCCATAGGTTTTTAGGTCACTGAGATGAACAAAGACTCTCCCAATGCCTTTCAAGTCCAAGTTCAGCTCAGATAGGTGGGGATGGGGCGACGGAGGTGTGAGATGTGGCGAAATATTAAATGTCAAACATTGCAGGGCAAGATAACTGAAGCAGCTATCTTTACAGGAAAGAGAGAGAGAGAGAGAGAGAGAGAGAGAGAGAGAGAGAGAGAGAGAGAGAATTTATTGTTTTTTATCCAAAGTTTTCCCAGGTGGTGCCGGGTATACTTACCAACACAGCTGTTCATCGCGTAATTTCTGTTTTGTCCTTGTATATCTTTTCAAATTTTTCGTCCTCCTTGTCAGTTGCTTTGTGATACCAATGTGGGTATAGATGTCATAAGGCCCCTGTCTTTATCTGTTTGTCTTTTCCCTCTTTATTCTGCTTTAAACGTAAATATGGCGGTATACGAGCATTATTTGTTTAAAGCGCTTTTTAGCCTGGGAAATGTATCAAGCGATACGGAACGTCGGATGTTTAATAACCGGATATATATATATATATATATATATATATATATATATATATATATATATATATATATATATATGACTGGTAAAAATGTTCTGTAACAACAGAGTTCCATCTAATAAAAGGAGCCCATAAAAACACCAAAATAGAGAAAAAGTACTATATTTCAGAGACTGCTGTCTCCCTCTTCAGGTAGATGAATGAGAAAAGTTTACAGAAAAGGTGGTATTTATACCAAGAGGTCCATCCACAAACAAGCCATTTTAAGTCACCCCCGCTGATAATCTTCCTCTAATCTTCTTAAGGGTTGGTTGAATGAAGACGTTGTCGATCGTGTCCGAAATCCATCCTCCTTTTGAGATGTTCATTACCTGCCTCTCTTTTATTAAGGCCGATTCCATCATTTGACTCTTGTACCGGCAGTTGCTGCTATAAATTACACGTGACAAATTCAAGAAAAGGAATTTTGTTGTCTGTTTCCCATTCAACTTTAAATTTGATGCTGGACACTAATGTGTTTAATTTCGAGAGGAATTCATTGAAATTGCCCCACCTATTATCCCAAAATGTTAGGATATCATCCACGTATCTCATCCACAGCATGTTTTTGGGTTTTATTACAAAATTTCTAAATGGTTAGCTGGCCTCCTTTCCCCTTTTTTAGGCACTTTTTCTCCCAGTCACATTAAACATTCGGAAGATTTTTGTCACAAATTCAGAGAAGCACATATACCACTTCACAACATAAAACTTTTAAGCCTTGATGTAGATTCCTTGTTCACTAAAGTACCAGTACAGGACGTTCTTCAGTTTTTAAGGGTAAAATTATCCCCCTATTCAGATCATTTCCCATTGGCGCTTGACAAAATAATAAAGCTAGTTGAATTATGTGCATCTAATAACGTATTTTCATTCGGGGAATCATTCTACAAGCAAAAATTCGGGTGTAGTATGGGTAGTCCTTTAAGTCCTGTTCTAGCCAATCTGTACATGGAATACTTTGAAACTA
>NC_087200.1:12084525-12092025 GCF_015104395.2 Macrobrachium nipponense | reverse complement strand
AATGGTGTAATAGAAGTGGGTTAAGATCTCGTAACTTTATTTCAGAATAAGTAACCATGAATGTAGGATAAAAGTATAGATTTGGAGGTGAGTTCAGGTGGTTGTGGAATCTACCGTAGGAGTTTATGAAGGAATTGACTAGATCAAAGTTTATGTCGAACTCTCCGAGACAATTTTTGCGGGTGACAAGTTCATCTTCATCAATTCCTGTCTCATTTTTACTTTTTCACTTTCCCTTTTACACTTCTTTTTCATTTACGCATTTTGCTGTAGGTTTCCTTCTTCAAAAACTACACACACACACACACTTACACACACACGCGCGTGCGCACATGCATGAATCTAGCATTTATAGACAGACAGACAGATTCCTACAAAACGTACATATTCATTCCTCCATTTATGAGTCTCGTCTATACGTAAATGGCTGCAATATACGAATTTCCCCCAAACAGCGTTTTTCTCTTGGAGTATTAATCTATCCGACTGGTCTATAGAAGTCCCCGGGAAAAAAAAAATCCTAATGGAATATCCTAAATTCCCCACAACAGCGGCCACGTATGTGATTTCATTTCGTGGGAAATATTTTGGAATTTCCTCGAAAATAATGCGTCTACTTTTTTTCTTTTTTTTTTTTACCCTTTTTCCCCAGATAGGGATTATTTTAGGGGGGATTGAGAATTGTTTGTCGTCGAGGTTTTGGAAGAATTTCCCCTAAAATGGTGGATTCTTTTTGGTTCTTTACTTCGGGGCTTCGAGTTTTGCCTTTTGTGGAGATTATTTCACCAAAGCTGTGCCCTGATTTTGTAACTAAAAAGAGCATCGTCGGTGTCATTTGTACTTCAGTATATTGTGGATTATAGTTTCGTCATTGTGATTGCATTGTTTTGAAATACTAATTATACAAAGTATACAATTTTTCCTGGAATAAATAAAATATAAAAAAGAAATCTGTCAAAATTCGTAGTACCAGAACTGATCGTTCAGATTTCCTCTAAAGTGATTGGTATAAACCTTAAAATTATTTTTATTCACTAATGATTTGTTTGAATACTACCAATTATAAGTTAAAATCATTTTTATTCACTTATGATTTGTTTGAATACTACCAATTATAAGTTAAAAAAAATTTTATTCATTATGATTTGTTTGAATACTACCAATTACTTATAAGTTAAAATTCTTTTTATTCACTTGTGATTAGTTTGAATACTACCAATTATAAGTTAAAATTATTTTTATTCACTTATGATTTGTTTGAATACTACCAATTACTTATAAGTTAAAATTCTTTTTATTCACTTATGATTTGTTTGAAGACTGCCAATTACTTATAAGTTCTATCTGATGAATATGGAGTGTAAATTCATTTTGTCCATCAATTCTTATGAGAGCTAGGCTTATCCCGTCTGTTTTTACGTAAGGATAAATACAGAACAATATTTATAGTATTTTAGTATATATATATTATATATATATATATATATATATATATATATATATATATATATATATATATGTATATATATATATATACATGTATTATAGATTAGTGATGAAGATGAATATTTAATGAATATTTTTCGCTTTTATATTTCTTGTGCCTCCGGTTTTCAAATGCTAAGATGGGCACCGCTTTTCACAGAGAGAGAGAGAGAGAGAGAGAGTTGTCAACTGCAATCCGTTTTTATCGCCTATGTTTTTCTTTCTCCTTTTTTCATTCCTTTTCACCTTTTTCACTTCCCTTTTTTTCCTTTGTATGTTGTTTGTCTTTTTTTTTTATTTGGAGTCACGTCGACAGAAGCTCTCTCTCTCTCTCTCTCTCTCTCTCTCTCTCTCTCTCTCTCTCTCTTGCTTCCTCCTCCTCCTCTCCCTAGGATACTATCACTTCTCTTTCTGTTTCCGAATCTCTCTCTCTCTCTCTCTCTCTCTGTCCTTACGTTGGAGCCCTACTAGATACTAGTAGGGGGAAGCGCTATTGGGCACCCCCAGTCACCCCCCCTCACCCCCGAGGTAGTAGGGAGTTCCACCAAACCAACAGGGCTAACAACCCCTAATGGATACGATCGGAAACAATTAATTCTCTGTGATTGAATTAAGTCCGACACACCCATTGGGGAACTTGCCCGCCCAGCCAATCACGGCCTGGCTTTTATGGGAATGGGAGGGGGTGAGGGGAAGGGGGTGCAGGGAGGTATAAGGTACAGGGAGGTAGGGGGAGCAGGGATGGAGGGAGGCAGTTGACTGGGATAGACGGGAATGTTGCAATAGGTAGGAATGGCTTAGGGAGGTTGGTGGGGTTGGGGGAGGGGGAGGTTGGAACGGGAATGGGAATGAGAGGAGGGGGCTGTTCATGAAAGGAAAGTCAGATGAAGAGAGAGAGAAAGAGAGAGAAAGAGAGAGAGAGAGAGCGAGAGAGAGAGAGAGAGAGGATGAGAAATCACGAAAACTTATGTTTTTCGCCTTGACTTTTTTTTCTCAAGTTTGGAGGATTTTCTTAAACGAAATAGACGAATTTAAACAGTCTTGGAAACGTTTAAATGTCTTTATTAGAGACATTAATGACTGGATAAACGCAAAAAGAATTGCTTGTTATTGGCGCCAAAAACGAGCTTTATTTCCCTTTTTTTTTATTTTATTTATTTATTTTTTTTTTTGCGTGATCTTTAACTACCTATCTGATCTCAACTGAGCTGAATTTACAGTAGTTAACTGTGGCATTTCAGAATTTTGATTTTGAAGACATCAGAGAGGTTGGTTCTCGGCAAGGTTATCCACATATTAAGAGTGTGTATGTGTGTATAAGGAGAGAGAGAGCGAGAGAGAGAAGAGAGAGAGAGAGAAAGAGAGAGAGAAATATTTACCTCTTATCTCTTTTCAGATGACAGTTCAATACTGAAAATTGTGAGAGAGAGAGAGAGGATTACCTATTAGCACCTCTGAGATGAGAAACTGGTAATTCCTGAAAATTGGAGAAGGAGAAGGAGGAGAGAGAGAGAGATAGAGAGAGAGAGAGAGAGAGAGAGAGAGACGAAAAGAGAGAGAGAGAGAGAGGATTACCGGATAGCATGTGAGAGAGACCGGATACTGAAAGAAAGAGAGAGAGAGAGAGAGAGAAGAGAGAGAGAGAGAGAGAGGATTACCTATTAGCACCTCTGAGATGAGAGACAGGAATTACTGAAAATTGAGAGAGAGAGAGAGAGAGAGAGAGAGAGAGAGAGAGAGAGAGAGAGAGATTTGATGTGTATTGATTTGATGTGTATCAGGCAGAATCCTATAATACACACACACAATTTTTCCACCATATTGTAGACTGAAATATCACTTGAGGTGATTTCTTCTCATCGAGAACCAGATTTCCCTCCGTTACGATTTTTCGTTCAGCCCGTCACACTTTTTTTTTTTTTTTTTTTTCAATGGGCAGTTTTACTACCTTCTCGGTTCTAGTATTATTTTCTCCTCGCTATCTCTGTTCCATTTCTCGCGGGCTTTCCTAAAGTTCATCGAGCTTATTCCTTCGCTGTTCATTACCCAAAGGAATCTTCACTCTACTGCACTGAAGATATTTCGAATTCCATTTCTTCTTCTGATTTCCCTGACTCTAATAACTTTTTTTTTCTTTTCAAGGGCATTTACGTCACTTCCTTTATGATTCCATTCTCTATTATTCTTCCCTTGTTCCCTCTATTTCATTTTTTCTTGGTGGGATAGAGGAGTATTTTTGCCTATCCCGTGGCCGTATGCTCCAAATATAGGCAAATAGTAAATAAACGGTTGTCATTGCAAAAGCATTGCAGATGGCAGTTGTCCTTATTATTCAGATGAATCTTACAGAAACAACAAAGAAACAATCATTTTTAGTTTTCTGTAAAAAAAAAACATATAAAATGTTCCTTAAAACAACAGCTTACTTTACTTTGAGAACTGAGAATGAATAATATCAATTTTATATTATCATACTTAAGATAAAAATAAATTAATTGTTCCTTAAAACACCAACTTACTTTACTTTGAGAACTGACGATGAATGATATCAATTTTATACTATCATACTTAAGATAAAAATAAATGAATTTTTCCTTAAAACACCAGCTTACTTTACTTTGAGAATTGAGGATGAATAATATCAATTTTATATTATCATACTTAAGATAAAAATAAATTAATTGTTCCTTAAAACACCAACTTACTTTACTTTGAGAACTGAGAATGAATAAAATCAATTTTATACTATCATACTTAAGATAAAAATAAATGAATTGTTCCTTAAAACACCAACTTACTTTACTTTGAGACTGAGGATGAACAATATCAATTTTTTATTATCATACTTAAGATAAAAATATATAAATTGTTCTTGAAAACACCAGCTTACTTTACCTTGAGAACTGAGGATGAATAATATCAATTTTATACTAATGTATTTAAGATTTTACTTGAACATTATAGTAGAACTTTACCTAGTGTACTATAGTTAAGTTTTCGTTCTTTAGTTCTGAGAAATAATTCAATGAAACCTCCAAAAATTGTAGACAAAAGGAAATGTTATAGTCGACTTACTTTAGAATCTGATACTGCTTCTTGTGGTTTTGCAATTCATAACACAATCACCAAGGGAAAGCTGTTAGAGAGAGAGAGAGAGAGAGAGAGAGAGAGAGAGAGAGAGAGAGAGGAGAGAGGGTGGGGGAGTGGAGGGCGTGTACCATGGGATCTGATAACAAGGCTAGTGGATAAAAACAGTAGCATTGAAGCGTATGGAAGGCCTATGAGAAAGTCGGGTTTTGAAAAGTCAGCGAATCGAGCTAGGGAATGATTTCATTATATGAAGAAAGGATCTGTTTTATTTGTAAAGTCTGAAATTGAAGGATGTACAGAAAAAGAGATTGAAATAGACACCAAATATCTTGATATGTTCCGTTGCAAAGGAAATGCTTATGTCTGCACCTGACGTGAATTTGTATTTGTTTAAAATCTCAAAATTTTATAATATTAGAGTTTTTATTTTTTTCTCATTTTTATAGATCAACATACATTCACAACCTGATTGTTGCTAAATATTTTTTTGAAAGATATGGCTGGCCCAATGCTAGCACGGGCTCTTGGTTCAATAACACATCGTAGAGTATCGAAAGATAATTAGGAAAGTGGTTGTTTAATGTAATGCTGGTTGATTTTTTGGTTCAGATTTGGTTGATGTTGGTCACGTTCCTTTTCATTTATACTATCATAATTTGGTAGATAATGTTGCTGGTAGTTTCATCGGGGCTGTACGTCTACTTGAAGATGGTCTGGTAACAAAATAATAATAATAATAATAATAATAATAATAATAATAATAATAATAATAATATAATAATAATAATAATAATAATAATAATAATAATAATAATAATAATAATAATAGTAATAATAATAATAATAATAACACCACCAGCATAACCAACTCAACAGAAACCAAAACAGCAACCTCCTTGGAAAAGGCGCCTGGAAAAGCAAATCATGGTGATGAGATCTGAATTGAGTAAACTGAAAGAGATGGCAGAAAAAAGGCTAAGAGGCAAGAAAACAAGGGAGGAACTCAACGAGAAATAGAAAGTACAAGAGAGGGGACTAAAAAGCACAATAGAAGATGTAAAACAGAGGCTTAAGGCCAAAGCACATAAGATCCAACGGTACATGAACAGGAATAAGGGATACCAACAGAACAAACTATTCGGAACCAACCAGAAAAGACTATACAGCCAACTAAGAGGGGAAGACAACCACCAAGAAATTCCTGAAGCCGAACCAAGTAAGAGACTCTGAGAAAACATATGGAGCAATCCGGTATCACACAACAAACATGCAACATGGCTCCAGGAAGTCAAGGAAGAAGAAACAGGGAGAATAAAACAAAGATTCACAGACATCACGACAGACACAGTCAGACACCAACTAAAGAAAATGCCAAACTGGAAAGCCCAAGGTCCCGATGAAGTCCATGGATACTGGCTCAAAAACTTCAAGGCCCTACACCCACGAATAGCAGAACAACTCCAGCATTGTATCTCAAATCACCATGCACCCAAATGGATGACCACAGGAAGAACATCCTTAGTACAAAAAGACAAGAGTAAGGGAAATATAGCCAGTAACTACAGGCCTATCACCTGCCTACCAATAATGTGGAAGTTACTAACAGGTATCATCAGTGAAAGGCTATACAATTACCTAGAGGAGACAAACACCATCCCCCACCAACAGAAAGGCTGCAGAAGGAGGTGTAGGGGCACAAAAGACCAGCTCCTGATAGACAAAATGGTAATGAAGAACAGTAGGAGAAGGAAAACCAACCTAAGCATGGCATGGATAGACTTTAAGAAAGCCTTCGACATAATACCACACACATGCTATTAGAATGCCTGAAAATATATGGGGCAGAGGAAAGCACCATCAGCTTCCTCACAAATACAATGCGCAACTGGAATACAATACTTACAAGCTCTGGAATTAGACTAGCAGAGGTTAATATCAGGAGAGGGATCTTCCAGGGCGACTCACTGTCCCCACTACTCTTCCTAGTAGCCATGATTCCCATGACAAAAGTACTACAAAAGATGGATGCCGGGTTCCAACTCAAGAAAAGAGGCAATAGAATCAACCATCTGATATTCATGGACGACATCAAGCTGTATGGTAAGAGCATCAAGGAAATAGATACCCTAATCCAGACTGTAAGGATTGTATCTGGGGACATCAGGATGGAGTTTGGAATAGAAAAATGCGCCTTAGTCAACATAAAAAAGGCAAAGTAACGAGAACTGAAGGGATAAAGCTACCAGATGGAGCAACATCAAACACATAGATGAGACAGGATACAAATACCTGGGAATAATGGAAGGAGGGGATATAAAACACCAAGAGATGAAGGACACGACCAGGAAAGAATATATGCAGAGACTCAAGGCGATACTCAAGTCAAAACTCAACACCGGAAATATGATAAAAGCAATAAACACATGGGCAGTGCCAGTAATCAGATACAGCGCAGGAATAGTGGAATGGACGAAGGCAGAACTCTGCAGCATAGATCAGGAAACCAGGAAACATATGACAATACACAAAGCACTACTCCCAAGAGCAAATACGGACAGACTATACATAACAAGAAAGGAAGGAGGGAGAGGACTACTAAGTATAGAGGACTGCGTCAACATCGAGAACAGAGCACTGGGGCAACATCTGAAAACCAGTGAAGACGAGTGCTAAAGAGTGCATGGGAAGAAGGACTAATAAAAGTAGACGAAGACTCAGATATATACAGAGACAGGAGAATGACAGACAGAACAGAGGACTGGCACAACAAACCAATGCACGGACAATACATGAGACAGACTAAAGAACTAGCCAGCGATGACACATGGCAATGGCTACAGAGGGGAGAGCTAAAGAAGGAAACTGAAGGAATGATAACAGCGGCACCAGATCAGACCCTAAGAACCAGATATGTTCAAAGAACGA
>NC_087200.1:12054525-12079525 GCF_015104395.2 Macrobrachium nipponense | reverse complement strand
CCTCAACCCACTTTATTGGCCTCCCCGTGTCCGCCCCCCCCATAAATCCTGTCTATTATATTGAGTAATATTGGATGTTATAAAGATATTAGTCATTGTAGATTCTACGTTCATTTAACATTTGTTATTGTATTTTCTTAAGTTATATAAATGGGAATAGGCTATAGAGAACATGACCTTCACCCTATTCACGTACCTACTATCACGATCTCTTACATCCTTTAACCCTCTTATCGACGTGCTGACTACGAGCAGGTAAGATAAGGTAACCATAATTAAATGTCACAATTTTTTATTTTATTAATATATATTTTGCACAGATAACAACCTCATTGCTAAAACGAGTGTAGCAATTATTGATTGGATAATGGTGTGACTATATATATATATATATATATATATATATATATATATATATATTATATATATATATATATATAAATTATACTCCAGGGGTCAGATAGAAACAGAGTAATAGATAACATGTTAGAGAGATAGATACATTGACTGACTGATTGACCAATATGCGTGTGGTTTTTGCGCGTGTGCGTGTTATAAAGATTCAGTTACCTATTGAGATTAATCCTTAATTTATTGTTGGCTTTCTCCATTTCGTGTATGTGGCAGCCAACAAGCAACCACTTATCATTCCGGTAATACCTGACACGCCTAGGATGCTATGAACCAAGCCTAGAGAAAGTCCACGACCAAGAAAGAGAGGTCCTTACTTACCCCCAAATCCCCCTGTGGGCGGAGCTATGTCTACCTCTGTATTGCGTCAGCTGGTAATTTGCCGTAAAGAAAACGACCTTGAGCAGGTACCTCTAAGATACGTCATCGTCTGTGTAGTTACCCCCAGGTGCGAGACGACTCTGCCCTACTGGGTAGCCCTTTTCTTTCATAGCTTTACTATTAACAGAAAACGTTGGGAAAAATGGTCCATTATTAAGGTCCTTATGCCAAACCTTGCAATCCTTCTCATTACGAACTCTCCAATTATCCGCTGGTATTGAAAAATCTGATGGAAAATAATATTTTATTGGATTTTGCAAATTACAGAGAGGTATTGGGGGGGAGAGATGAGAAAATCAGCGACAAAGAAAGTGAGGAAAAGTGAGGGATGGAGAGGGAAGGGATGGGGGTAGCAGACACTCGATTTTGTATTTTAGTCCCGCTGACTCATCGACTTTTCCTTTAAAAGTCATGAGTAAATGCTTTAATTAATACCATTTTACAATGCACCATATTATAGAAAATTAGCAGGAGGTGTCTCAGGCACTGTGTGAAAGTATCATTTCGATCAAATAATTAGTTTGAAAGATATCTGAGAAAAAACACATATCAGAATAATGGAAGCGTAAAAAAAGACAGGTAAACAGGGTCCTGCTGTATAACAAGATTAACAAACAGCTGGATAATTCCCTTAAGAACCAACCTCAAAGAGGCCCGCTTTAAACAGCACTGCAGGGGAGAGGAACAGTGGTTATGCCAATGCGCACACAACGTGATAGACAGATCCACAGCAGGCTAACTCCTATCTGTAATCGAAATACATACGGTTATTTTCCTGCAAGCGAGAACACACTGGTAAGGAATCAAAGAATTGCACAGAAGGTGCCAGGCAACTTGATTCCAGCAACAGTGGATAAGGCACTTACATTACACGTTTACTTTGAGTTAAATAAGATACAGGCCCCACTGTGGTAAATCGCACTACGAAAAGGGAAAATAAATACGCAAAAGAGTAACAGGGAGGTTACTGCCATAAGAACCTTCACTCTGATACATTACCTACGTCGGGACACAGATTCGTCATCTTTGGGGGTGTTAGTGATAGAGGGTAGTATTAAAGGGATTCACTACAAAAGTAATTGAGGCTCTGGGCAGCCACGTGGGGAGAACAAAGGAGAACTGAAGTGTCCTGGATAAGGTACCAACATCTTCTGAGGAAGGTGTGTCTGTGACTCCCTTTCATAATGCTGGGAGATTACAATCGTGCTCTTTGTACATGGTGTTGTATGGCGGGGGTGACCTCGTTTTCTATGAGATTCGTGCACGTGGGACGAGTGGTCATCTGGCCCAGTTGTCCAAGATGGCGCCGGGTCACATGGGTTGGTTACTGAGCGCAGGAGCCTCTTTCTCTTTTGGCCTGCCTCCTCTGCCAGCTTTGCCTGCCTCAGGTTGGGATTAGCACCGCTGAGGGAACATCACCAGCAATCTAGGTCTTGGGGCAGTCACTTGGACAAGGGAAATAGATTAAGGATTTGCCCAGAAGGGGTAGCGGTGAGAGTAGTCAGATAAGGACGAATTCTACCCTCAGTTTACCTTTACGTTTGAGATTAAAACATGAAGATCATTTCGAAGATTGTAACATTCCTATATATATATAGTGTATATTACTTTTAATCTTGGAGGGTGAGTTTGCGTGGGAGAGGTTCCCCTCGTTGCAATTTCTTAAGAGATAATGAAATCAATTTTTTTCAAGTCGTTTGAGCTAAATATTGTTGAGAGAGAGAGAGACAGGTATATATTCGTATTTAAGTTAAACGGAGGATCATTAGAGCAAGCAGCGCCTCAGTGGCGTGATCGGTATGGTCTTGGCCTGCCACCTTGGTGGCCGCGAGTTTGATTCTCGGGCATTCCACTGAGGGGTCAGAGATGTGTATTTCTGGTGATAGAAGTTCACTCTCGACGTGGTTCGGAAGCCACGTAAAGTCGTTGGTCCCGTTGCTGAATAACCGCTGGTTCCCTGCAACGTAAAAACACCATAAAAACATTAGAGTAAGATCCATTCATATGAGAGAGAGAGAGATAAATTTATGATTAAGCAAAGACAACGTACTGACGTACAGAGAGAGAGCGAGAGAGAGAGAGAGAGAGAGAGGAGAGAGTTATAGGCATCTCCCTCTTTCTTCCACCAACCTCCTAGCTCCTCCCAGCCAGTTTATTGAGCATAAAAAAGAAAAAAAGAAAAGAAAAAAAAAGAATTGCCGTCTTCGTACACACATAAAGTACGCCCAGGGAACGACACACAGAGAGAGATTGTAGGGGCGCAAGTTGATGGTCGGTCCCCAGAGAGAGAGAGAGAGAGAGAGAGAGAGAGAGAGAGAGAGAGAGAGAAAGCTCTGCGGACATTCACTGAACATTTGGATCTAATGGTCATGTGAGGGATACATAACACACGGACGAGAGCCGCAGTAAAAAAAAGAAAAAAAGAAAAAAAAAGAAAAGAGAGAGAGAGAGCGAGATTTTTCTTTTGTTGTTTACTTAATGGACGTTCATTACTTTGGCCCCTCCCCCTCCCCCTTCCCTCCCCCCCTCCTTTTTTTTTTTATTTGGTGTCTGGACTGATTTGTTCGTACGGATTGTTTGATATATAAGTTTTGTTTGGTTAAGAGGAGCGTTTTTAATCATTGAAATTCGAGTCTTGCTTAGTTGATAAAGTTTGGGTGATTATAAAGAAATATTTCGTGATATAGGAAAAAATTTATATTTTTTTTATTAGTTTAACACAGTGCTGCTAGTGAATAGATTATATATATATATATATATATATATATATATATATATATATATATATATATATGTATGTATGTATGTATATGTGTATATATATTATATATCTATATATATATATATATATATATATATATATATATATATATATATATATATATATATATATATATATATCTATATATATATATATATATTATATATATCTATATATATATATATATATATATATATATATATATATATATATATATATATATAGATAGATAGTCTAAACTCGGGAAGGGGGTTTACCACAAGGGATGATGCAATCAGACTAGAATTCCTGGGTTGGTAGAGCATAGAAGAAAAGAAAGAGTTGAGTGCTTCACTAAAAAGGAAAATTTTAGATATACCCTTGGGATAACTAGTATCACATATATTTACAATAACGCAAATCAGAGGAAGGGAATAACTAGGAAAGGTAAATGGGAGCCTGTCGGAGCGCTAAATTAAGATTAACAGATGATAACTGGCAAGTAGTGGATCGTGGGTAACTTATCTGCACTGGCGGTAGGTGCCGCCTCCTCGAGTTTGTCAGGCGTCGTGGCTACTATCATGCAGTGCAGAGGGATCAAGGTGCCCCTCCACTTTTATGAGATTTTGACCCAGGAGAAGGGGACATCCGATCGTGAGGGACTGGATGACTACGAAGAGATGTTCTCTTTCCCTGGAAGAATCACCCATGGTAACCTGTAGACGAATTGTAGAGAGTTCCTTACCAAGTAGATGGTCATCCGCTCATCTTCATGGATGGTGACACAGGGAAGCACTTGCTCTGGTGTCAATGATGTTTGGCAGCATTCGAGGTGGAATGGAGCCATCGAGGGGCACTGTGGCCACTGTGTCTAGGACTCCTGTCCTCTCCTTGCTCTCTTAAACTGACCCATCTTAGACACACGTGGCTATCGTGGGCTCTAGTACTCTTGTGGTGTGATATTATTCACTTGTCTGACCCATTCCTAACCCCCCTGAAGTATGGGGTACCAAACAAACCTCCTGACAAAGGTAAAGAACCAGGTTTAAGGTTTCTTATCCAATCACGTCCCTGCCAATCCTTTGCCTCTCTGCCAATTGGTTTGCTTCTGGGAAGGATTTCCATTGCTCCAGGATCCGCACCTGGAAGTTAAGATTCTGTCAGTCAATCGAACAAGGAAAATGGATTAGAGTATTCTCCCCCCCCCACCCCCTCCCACAAACTCGGGCAGTGGTGAGAGAGAGAGAGAATATAGAGGCAAATTATGCCTACAGTTTAAAATATAATAGCAAACTAATCAATTTAATATATTTCTTTTTATTTTACCAGCTTTTCACTTATGAGATGGAGTGTGAGAGCTTTACTCTTTACAATATATATATATATATATATATATATATATATATATATATATATATATATATATATATATATATATATATATATATATATATATATATATATATTGTAAAGAGTAAAGCTCTCACACTCCATCTCATAAGTCAAAAGCTGATAAAATAAAAAAAATATATTAAATTAATTAGTTTGCTATTATATTTTAAACCGTAGGCATAATTTGCCTCTATATTCTCTCTATCTCTCACCACTGCCCGAGTGGGGTGGGAGGGGGTAGAATACTCCTTTTCTTTCACTGATCATATTGTCCTGATCCAAAGGCATACAAATTGAGCCAGGTCATTGATCTATTCAAATCATTTGCAAATCCTGAACTTGGACCCAACAAACTGCGGTTGGCATGGGACACGATATCTATCTATCTATCTATCTATCTACACACACACACACATATAAATATATATATATATATATATATATATATATATAATATATATATATATATATATATATATATATATATATATATATATATATATACTATATATATATATATATATATATATATATATATATATATATATATACATATATATATATATATACATATATATATATATATATATATATATATATATATATATATATATATATATATATATACATATATATATATATATATATATATATATATATATATATATATATATATATATATATATATATATATATATATATATATATATATATATATATATATATATATATATATATATATATATATATATATATATATATATATATATATATATATATATATATATATATATATATACGTATATATATATATATATATATATATATATATATATATATATATATATATATATATATATATATATATATTATATATATATATATATATATATATATATATATATATATATATATATATATATATATATATATATATATATATATATATATATATATATATATATATATATATATATATATATATATATATATATATATATATATATATATATATATATATATATATATATATATATATATATATAGATATATATCTATATATATATATATATATATATATATATATATATATACTATATATATATATATATATATATTTATATATATTTATATGTGTGTGTAGATAGATAGATAGATAGATAGATATCGTGTCCCATGCCAACCGCAGTTTTGTTGGGTCCAAGTTCAGGATTTGCAAATGATTTGAATAGATCAATGACCTGGCTCAATTTGTATGCCTTTGGATCAGGACAATATGATCAGTGACCACGAAAGGCCTACGAAAGGGGGGAGTTAACAGAATAAGTAAAAGTATTGCTGCGAAAAGTATACTTAGTTACCAAATTGCTTCAGAGAAACTCTATGCATCCACTAATAAAAAGTATTATTTCTGTAAAATTGCAATGGATGTTACATGGGTTTCTGTAGAACCCCGTGTCACTGTATACTGTAAAAAGTGTTACAAATACTAACTAGTGCCACAAAAGGTACGAATTGATGTAACTAGAATGATCTAGAAATAGATCCTAAAGTTAAAACGTAAAGTTAGTAGGCTTTCCTTCGACCAGTCTGACATAGAACAGCAGGGAGAAATGCACCACTCTATACAGTGGAAAATATGATGCACTTTGGCAATTGTATCTAATAAGACCTTGCTCACTGGAATGGATTTGGGAGACTAAATTCAAATGAGATATTGAGGATCTTGGAATGAGAATAGAGAGGATATTAGCTAAAGGGACTGGAATTACAGGTACTGGTACCTAGTCAAAAATACAGTTTCTCGGCACTTTACCAAGATTGAGTCAGTGGACTTGACTTTCGTTGGAGAATGAGCCAGTAGAAGTGGCCGTTGAGGAATCACATATCTTCTTGCTACCAATGAAGGGAGTTGGCGAGGCGCAACTGGAATGGCTGGTCACACAAGGGCTTAGGCGAATGCTATGCTGTGAGGCTTAGTGAGGAGTTTCATTTGGAGTATGAGTCCTAAATGGAAAGTCTCATAGGCTTCTTCGTTTAAGCCAAGGCGCTGCGCCTGAGTGTCTCTCAACTCGTTATGGACAGCTGGGTCCTGAGATACTACAGACATGGGGTATCATGAGGGGTCCCCCCACCTTACTGGTTCTTACATTACTGATTTCTGAGGGCGATCCAGGGCGCTTATATCCCCGTCTGTGGCCGCCATCTTGAATGTTTTCCGATCAGCGTCATTTATTCCCTTACCTTCCAAGTTGACCCTCTTGATCCTCAGGTAGTGCTGAAAGAGAAAAGTGTCTCGACGGAAATGTTTCTCATTGTCTATAACAAAGAAGGGCGTCATAAGGAAGCGACAGGTTGGAATGGGTGGAATTACTAGGTGGGAAAGGCAAGGGTCAGGTCAAATCTTGAATGACCTGCAGCTGGGTCGAAAGGGATCGGCCGCTGGAGCAGAGGTTGTAAACATTTAATCTGTCCCCCTTTCCCAAGTGTTGTGACCCAATGCAGGTGGCCTACCAGCTGGACAAATTAAAGCACATGAAAAAAAACTACTTAAGATAATCGAAATTAAAAACAAAGTATTGTGGACTTCTTGATATAAGTCCTGAACAGCAGACTAATGTTTAGAGCTAAAGAAACTTTTCCTATTAATTTCCATGTCCATTAACTTGTTGATGGCGTCAACATAAAATTCGGGCCTGTAAAGGAAGGCACGATACTGCTTGAACTTGGAGACGATTACCAAGAAACTTGAAGCCAAACTTGACCAGGAGTTTCTTCAATACTGCAAGCTTAATAGGATCGTCCCAAACTTTGTCAAGTTCAAGCTGTATCGTGCCTCACTCTACAGGGCCGAATTCTGTTTTGACGCCACCAACACGTTACTAGGCGTGGAAATTAATACGAAAAGTTTCTTTAGCTCTAAACATTTTTCTGCAGTTCGGGATTTATATCGGCAAGTCTGAAATACTTTTGTTTTTAATTTTTGTTTTAATTTCTACTGTTTTAAGCAGTGTTTTCCATGTGCTTTGATTTGTTTCATATTATTCTTTTGTAGCCCTGAAGATGTAAGATGATGTTATGAAACGTGTTGATCAATCAACGTGTTGATGTTATCTTACTTGATGACTGGCTGGCTACCTGTCACGCATCCTTGATATATATATATATATATATATATATATATATATATATATATATATATATATATATATATATATATATATATATATATATAATATATATATATATATTGGTTTTCATCGAATAAAAGAAAGTGTTTGACCATAATTCGTGATTGTTGCTTTTATGGGTTTTTATTGTAGAATATAACTCCTTATTTAAGCATTTTCATTTAAAAACTTTTCTTTCCAATTTCCTTGTATTTATTTCTGCAACTAACTTTTCATCCTCCCGTGTGCTTGTAATATCACTTACATTCCTTTCTGGGCCATAGAGTATGAAATTTAAGCGTTGTCTCTTCAGTTAAGTCAGTTGTTAAGAAAGCTTCAGCTAGATCTTGTCGTTGTTGAAAAGAGAAATAAATTATTATTTTTTTTTTTTTGGTCTATCACAGTCCTCCAATTCGACTGGGTGGTATTTATTTATAGTGTGGGGTTCCGGGTTGCATCCTGCCTCCTTAGGAGTCCATCACTTTTCTTACTATGCGCGCCTTTTCTAGGATCACACTCTTCTGCATGAGTCCTGGAGCTATTATTATTATTATTATTATCTAGATGATTCCTAATCATAAGTATGAAGTCCACCACTGACTTCAAATTTAAGCTTCCAAAGAATATGGTGCACATTAAGTAAGAAGTAACAGGAGGTAATGGGAAATGCAGAAATAAGAGATCACTAATCAGAAATAAAAAATATAACAAATTCTTTACCAAGTTAGTCAGTAGCCTCTTAGATATTAATTCTTTTATTGATGGATGTGAATTTTTAAAAGGAAACTTGGGCCTTCCGACTTAATGGAGAGCGAAAAGTTTGATTTAATTCTTAAATAAAAATTGAAATTATGTTTTTATTCAAGCTAGTTTGCATAGTTAAATGTCCTTTAGAATATAGTCAATAGGAAAAAATGGAACCATAAATAAGAGTATTAAAGTTGAACTATGTTGGTTTTTAAAACAAAAAGATGGAAATGTAAATTTCTTACTAAATTTGGTAAATTATAATGGAGGACATCTTAAACAATGGACGCATAACGTGGACGAGATTTTTAAAGACAAATAAAAAAATGTTTTATAAAGTTTTATGTTTTATAAAGTTTTATGACTAGTGAAAGAGTTAACTTGATAGAGTAATATCGATGTCAATTTGTTTTAATAAAACATATATTTTTGTTACTTATTTTTTTAGAAGAAGGAAAACGAATTTTACGATTTCTTGGCCTGACAGGTCGACAAGACTCCTTCCACCCCATCATACCCCCCCCCCACGCCCCCCCCCCACCCCACCCGTTCATTTATGACGTCACGGGAAATTGAATTGGCTCGTCAAAGGACACCTTCAGAGAAAATAGGATTTTTCTCTCTGGTGCTTCTTAAGTTTTCTGCCTCACCTTCGCTTTCATTCACTCCTTCCTCCTTCTTCTTCCTCACTACTCATCCTCCTCACTTCTCACTCCTTCCTCCTCCCCTCCCCCCCTCACTCCTCTGTCCTCAATCCTTCCTCCTACCTCCTACCTCCTCCTCACTTCTTCTCCGTCCTCCTCTTTCTTCTCCTACTCCTACCTATTCTCACTTCTCACTCCTCCTCCCACTACCTTCCTCCTCCTCATTCTCACTTCTCCCTCCTGGCTCATTCCTCCTTCTCCTCCTCCTCACTCCTTCCTCCTCCTCTTTCTTCACTCCCTTCTTCCTACCTCTCACTCCATTCTCACTTCTTCCTCTTCCTGACTCCTCCCTCCTCATCATCCTCCTCCTCCTCCTCCTCCAGATTATAATCCCTGAGGAAACCATCCACTTCGCCAAAAGGCCTTCATGCTTTCAGATGCCCGTTTTTGGGGGGAGGTCGGGGAGCCGATCCCATGTAGGTCCTCAGAGGTCCTCAGGTCCTCCCTCCCTCCCTCATAGGTCTAGGGCCTACCACCTCCCTCCCTCACCCTCGCCCGAAGCCATCTCGCATTAATAATAACCAATCACGACGGCTTAAAAATTCAAAGTAACCAATCAGAAGCCGCGAATATCATCAACTCGGCCGCCGGATATCGGTCGGGATTCCGCCGGCACAGATGCCGCTCATGCGGACTAAATCCGTCTGACGCCTGCGATTGAATATTAATTGACAGCGTTACCGGAAATCTTCTTCGCCGAGCTTGAACCCTCGAAGAGGAAACGGCTTTCGTTTGAATTACGGTGAACGGTGCGGAGGTGGGGATGGGAAGGTACGGGGAGGATCGGTGTGGAAAGTGGGTGGGTGGGGTTATGTATACTACTAGGGCCAGAAGCTTATGAATTGCGAGCGCCATGGCCCTCGGGAGTATGGACTGGTGTCGAGGGGGATGGGAGCGGGTTTAAAGGGTGTGTGTAGATCACAGGGTGTAAATTACAAAGGTGTAAACAGGGCCAGGAGTTCAGATGATCAAGAGAGACCAACAGAGGCTGTCAAAATTGTTACACTTAGCTATTTTGAATTTGCGATTTTTCTTTCGGCGTTTAAACTGCCTTTGCATGAGCTCGTATAGAACACGCACTGTTAAGTTGCCTTATCCTTCACCTCCTCCTCCTCCTCCTCCTCCTCCTCCTCTCTCCCTCCCCATCACACCTCCCGAAAAGCCAATCACCAGAAGCCGTCCACGTAACATCAATATTGGGATGCTTTAAGGCCCCGGGAAAACTAATTACACAACCTGCTGGAGAATGTAATCGAATTTGCATGATTACATCTGGGGCCGAAGAAATTGTTCATTATGGATTCCATTTGAGGACGTCACACGACCCTCCTCATCCTCCCTCTTCTCCTCCTCTTCCTCCTCCTCCCCCCTCTGCTATTGCTCCGTCGTCTTAGACACAAACATCAAGACGATAGTGACAAGCGGCGTTGATTACCAGCCTTTGGAGAAGCTCTCTCTCTCTCTCTCTCTCTCTCTCTCTCTCTCTCTCTCTCTCAACACCCCATTGAAGTTACTCGTTTCCTCAGTTTCCCAGTTTTAAGAAATACCGAGTAAACTAAATTGATCTTTTTACTTGAAGTATCGAATTGATATTTTACTTATTATTCAGTTCCGTCAACAGCAAAGGGTATTTATTTATTTATTTAATTATTTAATCTATTTATTTATTTATATATTTATTTATCAATTTTCGGTTAACTGTCATTTTTCCTTTCTTCCAAGATCAAATTGCCTTATAGACATACCTAAGATACAAGCTATTTTTAGTTGGAAGTACCTGTTCTTATTATTATTATTATTATTATTATTATTATTATTATTATTATTATTATTATTGTGTTACCCTATCGTAATTAAACTTATTCTATAAACAGTGAATGAAACTGAATCCCTGAACCAAATGTTTCTTACGTACATTGTTTTTTTCCGGTGTCAGTTTCACGGGTCGCTTTTATTATGATTATTATTAAGGATAAGTGTGGTCAGATCCGGGGTCGATTCGTGATTGGCTGCCTGAAGGGATTTCTTCTCGGGAGAAGCCTCCTGGTCGTACGCAGAGGTCTTTCGTTGCTGCGACTATGTTGATTCTGCCCGCCCGCTGCTAAGTTATGATTGGTCCGAGCCTCCTGTAGGTAGGCCGCTTGGTGCTGGTCGTCTAGAAGGAGGAAGGAGGAAGGTGTCCTGCGTACTGTTAAGCAAGGGCTTCTCCTTACCAATATCCAGGGCTTCCAGGAGACGAAGACGGCGGTGGTCTGAAGCTCGATCGATGATTTCGAAATTTTTGTACTATGCTCGGTGCTGGTCGCCTGGCAGCCGTTGGAAGGAGAGGAAGGTGTCCTGCGTACTATTAAGCAAGGGCTTCTCCTTACCAATATCCAGGGCTTCCGAGAGGCGCAGGCAGCAGTGGTCTGGAGCTCGATCGATGATTTGGAAATTTTGCACACTGTCTCGTCAGGAGATCCTCTGATTATGGGCAGTCCTCTCCTGTACGGCGCTCGGTGCTGGTCGCCTGGCGGCCGTTGGAAGGAGGAGGAAGGTTTCCTGCGTACCATTAAGCAAGGGCTTCTCCCTACCAATATCCACGGCTTCCAGGAGGCACAGGCAGCGGTGGTGCGGATCTCGATTGATGATTTCGAAATTTTTGTACAATGTCTCGTCGGGAGATCCTCTGGTTATTATGGGCAGTCCTAGCGTGGTTGAATATTGCTCCCTCCTGGGCGTGGCAGGAAATTCTCTTCGAGAGGCGCATCGTGGTCATAACGATGTATAGGTGCCAAGGCATCCTGGGACGGGGCATGAGTACCGGTACACCACGTTGGTCTTCAAGGGGTCCTGCTGCGCAGGAGGGGCTGGATTATTCAGATGAATCGTCTTATCAGGATTGGTAGGGCGGACGTTTTCTGTAATGATCATCTTAAAAGGGCTTCATCATCTTCCGTATGCTTCCTGTGGAAGTGCCCTTTGTAAAAAAAAAAAAAAAAGTCGGAACTGCTCAAGGGCGTCAGGGTGTAGTCCCTGCCGGTACCAGCTTGTGACGTTCCTTCGGATAGACTTTTCTATTTCTTAATTGGGGTTGCCGTTATCAACGAGGATCTGGGCAGCTCGCTCTAGTTCGTCATGGGTGTCATTCCAGGAGGAGATTGTGGAGCGCTTGTATGTATACCTCTCGGGGCACTCACACTCCGTTGAGACACATGCCCAGGTTCGTTGGCTTTGTGAATACTGGTGGTGAACTGGGTATCCCTTCCTTCGACGACGAGGACATCAAGGAAGGGAAGGCGGCGGTCTTCGCTGTGTTCAATGGTGAAATGGAGACTGCTGTGCTGGTGGAAGGCACGCCTCCTCAGTGCCCCGATTTCTTCCCGGGAATTGGCCACGACGAAGGCGTCGTCGATATACCTCACTTACATTTTCGGCAGCCAAAGATAAAATTACACCATATCTGACCACACCTACCCCTACAATGCTGACCTGTCAATGATGCCTATTATTATTATTATTATTATTATTATTATTATTATTATTATTATTATTATTACCCAAATGTTAAAACACCAGGGGCTTTTAATATAGGAAGTATATTCTAACTGAATAATGTACAACTTGATGATAAAGATAAAATCACCAACGCAATAACATTAATAAAGTTTAAGAAAATTAATTATTATTATTAGTTATTATTACTTAGTTATTTTTTTTTTTTTTTTTTTTTTTTTTTTTGTTTTTTTTTTTTTTTTTTTTTTTTTTTTTTTGCTAGAGTCACTGTCCTCCAATTGCGACTGGGTGGTATTTATAGTGTGGGGTTCCGGGTTGCAATCCTGCCTCCTTAGGAGTCCATCACTTTTCTTACTATATGTGCCGTTTCTAGGATCACACTCTTCTGCATGAGGCCCGAGCTACTTCAGCCTCTAGTTTTTCCAGATTCCTTTTCAGGATCTTGGGATCGTGCCTAGTGCTCCTATGATTATGGGTACGATTTCCACTGGCATATCCCATATCCTTCTTATTTCTATTTTCAGATCTTGATACTTATCCATTTTTTCCCTCTCTTTCTCTTCAAACTCTGGTGTCCCATGGTATTGCGACATCAATGAGTGATACTTTCTTCTTGACTTTGTCAATCAACGTCACGTCTGGTCTTTGCAACGTATCACCCTATCCGTTCTGATACCATAGTCCCAGAGGATCTTTGCCTGATCGTTTTCTATCACTCCTTCAGGTTGGTGCTCGTACCACTTATTACTGCAAGGTAGCTGATGTTCTTGCACAAGGCTCCAGTGGAGGGCTTTTGCCACTGAATCATGCCTCTTTTTGTACTGGTTCTGTGCAAGTGCCGGGCATTCACTTGCTATGTGGTTTATGGTTTCATTTTTCGTATTGCAATTCCCTACATATGGGGAGAGATGTTATTTCCGTCTATCATACTTTGAACATATCTGGTTCTTAGGGCCTGCCTATCTTGTGCCGCTGTTATCATTCCTTCAGTTTCCTTCTTTAGCTCTCCCCTCTGTAGCCATTGCCAATTGTCATCGCTGGCTAGTTCTTTAGTCTGTCTCATGTATTGTCCGTGCATTGGTTTGTTGTGCCAGTCCTCTGTCTTTCTCTGTCTCTGTATATTTCTGGGTCTTCGTCTACTTTTATTAGTCCTTCTTCCCCATGCACTCTTTAGCCACTCGTCTTCACTGGTTTTCAGATATTGCCCCAGTGCTCTGTTTTCGATGTTGACGCAGTCCTCTATACTTAGTAGTCCTCTCCCTCCTTCCTTTCGTGTTATGTATAGTCTGTCCGTATTTGCTTCTTGGGTGTAGTGCTTTGTGTATTGTCATTTGTCGTTTCCTGTTTTCTGATCTATGCTGCGGAGTTCTGCCTTCGTCCATTCCACTATTCCTGCGCTGTATCTGATTACTGGCACTGCCCCATGTGTTTATGGCTTTTATCATATTTCCCCCGGCGTTGAGTTTTGACTTGAGTATCGCCTTGAGGTCTCTGCATATATTCTTTCCTGATCGTGTCCTTCATCTCTTGGTGTTTTATATCTCCTCCTTCCATTATTCCCAGGTATTTGTATCCTGTCTCATCTAGTGTTTGATGTTGCTCCCATCTGGTAGCTTTATCCCTTCAGTTTCTCGTTACTTTTGCCTTTTGTATGTTGACTAAGGCGCATTTTTCTATTCCAAACTCCATCCTGATGTCCCCAGATATAATCCTTACAGTCTGGATTAGGGTATCTATTTCCTTGATGCTCTTACCATACAGCTTGATGTCGTCCATGAACATCAGATGGTTGATTTTGTTGCCTCTTTTCTTGAGTTGGTACCCGGCAAACCATCTTCTGTAGTACTTTTGTCATGGGAAATCATGGCTACTACGAAGAGTAGTGGGGACAGTGAGTCGCCCTGGAAGATCCCTCTCTCTGATATTAACCTCTGCTAGTCTTATTCCAGAGCTTGTAAGTATTGTATTCCAGTTGCGCATTGTATTTTTGAGGAAGCTGATGGTATTTTCCTCTGCCCCATATATTTTCAGGCATTCTATTAGCCATGTGTGTGGTATCATGTCGAAGGCTTTCTTATAGTCTATCCATGCAATGCTTAGGTTTGGTTTTCCTTCTCCTACTGTTCTTCATTTACCATTTTGTTCTATCAGGAGCTGGTCTTTTGTGCCCCTACACTTCCTTCTGCAGCCTTTCTGTTGTGGGGATGGTGTGTCTCCTCTAGGTAGTTGTATAGCCTTTCACTGATGATACCTGTTAGTAACTTCCACATTATTGGTAGGCAGGTGATAGGCCTGTAGTTACTGGCTATATTTCCCTTACTCTTGTCTTTTTGTACTAAGATGTTCTTCCTGTGGTCATCCATTTGGGTGCTGGTGATTTGAGATACAGTGCTGGAGTTGTTCTGCTATTCGTGGGTGTAGGGCCTTGAAGTTTTTGAGCCAGTATCCATGGACTTCATCGGGACCTGGGGCTTTCCAGTTTGGCATTTTCTTTAGTTGGTGTCTGACTGTGTCTGTCGTGATGTCTGTGAATCTTTTTGTTTTATTCTCCCTGTTTCTTCTTCCTTGACTTCCTGGAGCCATGTTGCATGTGTGTTGTGTGATACCGGATTGCTCCATATGTTTTCCCAGAGTCTCTTACTTGTTTCGGCTTCAGGAATTTCTGGTGGTTGTCTTCCCCTCTTAATTGGCTGTATAGTCTTTTCTGGTTGGTTCCGAATAGTTTTGTTCTGTTGGTATCCCTTATTCCTGTTCATGTACCGTTGGATCTTGTGTGCTTTGGCCTTAAGCCTCTGTTTTACATCTTCTATTGTGTTGTTTAGTCCCCTCTCTTGTACTTTGTATTTTCTCGTTGAGTTCCTCCCTGTTTTCTTGCTCTTAGCCTTTTTTCTGCCATCTCTTTCAGTTTACTCAAGTCAGATCTCATCACCATGATTTGCTTTTCCAGGCGCCTTTTCCAAGGAGGTTGCTGTTTTGGTTTCTGTTGGGTTGGTTGTGACGGTGGTGGTGTTCGAATCCCCATCAGTTCTGCTACTAATCTTGCTCCTGCATATGTCAAGTTATTTGTTTCTGTGATACTGGTGGTGTGTATTAGGCCCATTATTTCATTGACCTCACTTGTTTTCTCCCTTAATTTCTTGTTGTTGTAGGCTTTCATGGAGGGGATTTTTGTTCTCTCTGTATCTGGCTCCATCCATTGTCTAATCTTTTCTACCCATTCCGTCCTCTCTGTTACTTCGTCGGTGTTTCTTCGTGTGTCGTTGTTTGATACCTCATCCTCCCTGTCGTCTTCTGTGGCATCGTCTCTCAGTTCGTCTTCGTGTAATTCGTTGTCGTGTGACATTTCCCTTTCCAGTTCTTCTCTTTCTGTTGGGGAGAGCCAGTTCTTTTTCTTTATGTTCCTTACTTGGTCTGCCAGCCTCTGCTCTGTTTGGGGGGTGTTATTCCTATCATTCCAGATGTTGACCAATCTTCTTCTATATCCTCTCTCCGTCGGGTTGCTTCTGATGTAGCATCTCCATATTTCCTTATTTTCTTCTCTTGTCCATTTCTTCCTTTTTTCCTCTGTAGCTCCAATCTCAGGCTGTTGATTACTGTCGTTGTGGTGATCAGTGCTGGATGACGACCTCCAAGTACCTGACCGTCTTCCCCTACAATTGGGTTGAATACCTGGTTGCCGGACGAAGCTCCTCTGTTGCCAGAGTTCCATTTACGTCGTTGTCGTTTATTCCTTCATTTCTTTCCATCATTGCTGAGTTTTGCTATTTAACCCATAGCTGGACCCTACCCCATCAGGGATAGGTACTCATTTACAGCTGAGTAGACTGAGGAAATTATGGTAAAGATCCTTTCCCAAGGAATCAACGCCGAGGAGAGCGGTCACCCATCCAACGACTGACCAGCCCCAATGTTGCTTAACTTGACTTAAGTCTATTGACGACCTAACCCACTCCTCCACGGCGCCACATATTATTATATTATTATTATTATTATTATTATTTAATTATTATTATTATTATTATTATTATTATTATTATTATTATTATTATTACCCAAATGTTAAAACACCAGGGGCTTTTAATATAGGAAGTATATTCTAACTGAATAATGTACAACTTGATGATAAAGATAAAATCACCAACGAATAACATTAATAAATTTAAGAAATTATTATTATTATTATTATTATTATTTTTTTTTTTTTTTTTTTTTTTTTTTTTGCTCTATCACTGTCCTCCAATTCGACTGGGTGGTATTTATAGTGTGGGTTCCGGGTTGGTTCATCCTGCCTCCTTAGGGATCCATCACTTTTCTTACTATATGTGCCGTTTCTAGGATCACACTCTTCTGCATGAGGCCCGGAGCTACTTCAGCCTCTAGTTTTTCCAGATTCCTTTTCAGGGATCTTGGGATCGTGCCTAGTGCTCCTATGATTATGGGTACGATTTCCACTGGCATATCCCATATCCTTCTTATTTCTATTTTCAGATCTTGATACTTATCCATTTTGTTTTTTTTCCTCTCTCTCTTCAACTCTGGTGTCCCATGGTATTGCGACATCAAATGAGTGATACTTTCTTCTTGACTTTGTCAATCAACGTCACGTCTGGTCTGTTTGCACGTATCACCCTATCCGTTCTGATACCATAGTCCCCAGAGGATCTTTGCCTGATCGTTTTCTATCACTCCTTCAGGTTGGTGCTCGTACCACTTATTACTGCAAGGTAGCTGATGTTTCTTGCACAGGCTCCAGTGGAGGGCTTTTGCCACTGAATCATGCCTCTTTTTGTACTGGTTCTGTGCAAGTGCCGGGCATTCACTTGCTATGTGGTTTATGGTTTCATTTTTCGTATTGCACTTCCTACATATGGGAGAGATGTTATTTCCGTCTATCATACTTTGAACATATCTGGTTCTTAGGGCCTGATCTTGTGCCGCTGTTATCATTCCTTCAGTTTCCTTCTTTAGCTCTCCCCTCTGTAGCCATTGCCAATTGTCATCGCTGGCTAGTTCTTTAGTCTGTCTCATGTATTGTCCGTGCATTGGTTTGTTGTGCCAGTCCTCTGTTCTTTCTGTCTTTCTCCTGTCTCTGTATATTTCTGGTCTTCGTCTACTTTTATTAGTCCTTCTTCCCCATGCACTCTTTAGCCACTCGTCTTCACTGGTTTTCAGATATTGCCCCAGTGCTCTGTTTTCGATGTTGACGCAGTCCTCTATACTTAGTATTCCTCTCCCTCCTTCCTTTCGTGTTATGTATAGTCTGTCCGTATTTGCTCTTGGGTGTAGTGCTTTGTGTATTGTCATTTGTTTCCTGGTTTTCTGATCTATGCTGCGGAGTTCTGCCTTCGTCCATTCCACTATTCCTGCGCTGTATCTGATTACTGGCACTGCCCATGTGTTTATGGTCTTTTATCATATTTCCGGCGTTGAGTTTTGACTTGAGTATCGCCTTGAGTCTCTGCATATATTCTTTCCTGATCGTGTCCTTCATCTCTTGGTGTTTTATATCTCCTCCTTCCATTATTCCCAGGTATTTGTATCCTGTCTCATCTATGTGTTTGATGTTGCTCCCATCTGGTAGCTTTATCCCTTCAGTTCTCGTTACTTTGCCTTTTTGTATGTTGACTAAGGCGCATTTTTCTATTCCAAACTCCATCCTGATGTCCCCAGATATAATCCTTACAGTCTGGATTAGGGTATCTATTTCCTTGATGCTCTTACCATACAGCTTGATGTCGTCCATGAACATCAGATGGTTGATTTTGTTGCCTCTTTTCTTGAGTTGGTACCCGGCAACCATCTTCTGTAGTACTTTTGTCATGGGAATCATGGCTACTACGAAGAGTAGTGGGGACAGTGAGTCGCCCTGGAAGATCCCTCTCCTGATATTAACCTCTGCTAGTCTTATTCCAGAGCTTGTAAGTATTGTAATTCCATTGCGCATTGTATTTTTGAGGAAGCTGATGGTATTTTCCTCTGCCCCCATATATTTTCAGGCATTCTATTAGCCATGTGTGTGGTATCATGTCGAAGGCTTTCTTATAGTCTATCCATGCCATGCTTAGGTTGGTTTTCCTTCTCCTACTGTTCTTCATTACCATTTTGTCTATCAGGAGCTGGTCTTTTGTGCCCCTACCTGTTAGTAACTTCCACATTATTGGTAGGCAGGTGATAGGCCTGTAGTTACTGGCTATATTTCCCTTACTCTTGTCTTTTTGTACTAAGGATGTTCTTCCTGTGGTCATCCATTTGGGTGCTTGGTGATTTGAGATACAGTGCTGGAGTTGTTCTGCTATTCGTGGGTGTAGGGCCTTGAAGTTTTTGAGCCAGTATCCATGGACTTCATCGGACCTGGGGCTTTCCAGTTTGGCATTTTCTTTATGTTGTGTCTGACTGTGTCTGTCGTGATGTCTGTGAATCTTTGTTTTATTCTCCCTGTTTCTTCTTCCTTGACTTCCTGGAGCCATGTTGCATGTTTGTTGTGTGATACCGGATTGCTCCATATGTTTTCCCAGAGTCTCTTACTTGGTTCGGCTTCAGGAATTTCTGGGTGGTTGTCTTCCCCTCTTAATTGGCTGTATAGTCTTTTTTCTGGTTGGTTCCCGAATAGTTTGTTCTGTTGGTATCCCTTATTCCTGTTCATGTACCGTTGGATCTTGTGTGCTTTGGCCTTAAGCCTCTGTTTTACATCTTCTATTGTGTTGTTTTAGTCCCCCCTCTCTTGTACTTTGTATTTCTCGTTGAGTTCCTCCCTTGTTTTCTTGCTTCTTAGCCTTTTTTCTGCCATTCTTTCAGTTTACTCAAGTCAGATCTCATCACCATGATTTGCTTTTCCAGCGCCTTTTCCAAGGAGGTTGCTGTTTTGGTTTCTGTTGGGTTGGTTGTGACGGTGGTGTTGGTGTTCGAATCCCATCAGTTCTGCTACTAATCTTGCTCCTGCATATGTCAAGTTATTTGTTTCTGTGATACTGGTGGTGTGTATTAGGCCCATTATTCATTGACCTCACTTGTTTTCTCCCTTCCCTTAATTTCTTGTTGTTGTAGGCTTTCATGGAGGGGATTTTTGTTCTCTCTGTATCTGGCTCCATCCATTGTCTAATCTTTTCTACCCATTCCGTCCTCTCTGTTACTTCGTCGGTGTTTCTTCGTGTGTCGTTGTTTGATACCTCATCCTCCCTGTCGTCTTCTGTGGCATCGTCTCTCAGTTCGTCTTCGTGTAATTCGTTGTCGTGTGACATTTCCCTTTCCAGTTCTTCTCTTTCTGTTGGGGAGAGCCAGTTCTTTTTCTTTATGTTCCTTACTTGGTCTGCCAGCCTCTGCTCTGTTTGGGGGGTGTTATTCCTCTCATTCAGATGTGACCAATCTTCTTCTATATCCCTCTCTCCGTCGGGTTGCTTCTGATGTAGCATCTCCATATTTCCTTATTTCTTCTCTTGTCCATTTCTTCCTTTTTTTCCTCTGTAGCTCCAATCTCAGCTGTTGATTACTGTCGTTGTGGTGATCAGTTGCTGGATGACGACCTCCAAGTACCTGACCGTCTTCCCTTACAATTGGGTTGAATACCTGGTTGCCGGACGAAGCTCCTCTGTTGCCAGAGGTTCCATTTACGTCGTTGTCGTTTATTCCTTCATTTCTTTCCATCATTGCTGAGTTTTGCTATTTAACCCATAGCTGGACCCTACCCCATCAGGGATAGTACTCATTTACAGCTGAGTAGACTGAGGAAATTATGGTAAAGATCCTTTCCCAAGGAATCAACGCCGAGGAGAGCGGTCACCCATCCAACGACTGACCAGCCCCAATGTTGCTTAACTTGACTTAAGTCTATTGACGACCTAACCCACTCCTCCACGGCGCCACATATTATTATTATTATTATTATTATTATTATTATTATTATTATTATTATTATTATTATTATTATTATTATTATTATTATTATTATTATTATTATTATTATTATTATTATTATTATTAAAAATCTAATTGAATAAAATACGACGTACAGATAAAGATATAATTACCATATCATTGTATTTTTAAGTGAAAAGCTTAATTAGCTGTCTCAGGAAGCCTAGTGGTATCTACTACAAACACACAAGCTTCCTTCTGCAGCGATACTGGTAAAGAAGACGAAACATTATTCATCCTTAACCTGCTGTAAAATGTTATGAACGATCTGAATCTTCGTTACAGTAAATTACACATATATGCGCAACGCGTTTCTTCAATACCTTTATAAAAAAAATAGTTATCCTGTAAAAAATCAGGTAGATCCATAATTCACAGGGGAGGCGAGTAATATACTAAAAGTTTCATGAATCATAAATCATGTGATTTGATGAAGAGTATATATGAAGGTCATTAGATACATTCTACTATTACGAAAGAGATTGAGTCTTGAATTTTTAGGTTTTAATCTGATCGTCATTATCTTCTCGTCTAGGCTGAATCTTATCTTAGTACAATCCCCCATTCAGCTTTGAATTGTCAAGATGGATGTAACGTATTTTACTGAATTGTCATCGAACGAAATTATTAAACTTTTCTGGGCAATAGTATCTCAAAAGTTCAAGCATATTTGCAACGCATTATACTGCCCTTTAGCAATTCTCCGTGTATTTTAATAATTTGCTGACATTTCCATCGCTTTGTTTATTATTTTGTTCATTTATTTTTCACTTCCTAATAACAGATTTCTTCTTGCTGTATAGCCTATTACCTTCTGTTAGACTTCTTCCTAACGAGAACATTGTTCTTTGGAAGCTTGGATTTCAACTATATGGCCCATGTAAGTTTGTACTACATAGAACAGGGTTCATCTTCTAATTAATGATAATAATAATAATAATAATAATAATAATAATAATAATAATAATAATAATAATAATAATAATAATAATAATAACAATAATACAATAATATAGATACTCAGTATTTTTTCATGTTATCATACACACACACACACACACACACACACACACACACACACACATATATATATATATATATATATATATATACATTATATATACATAATTCAAAGTACATCACCATTACCAATAATAAATTGAATAAACAGAGTCAGGCAAATTATTTCATCAAAAATATATTTAGCTAAGCACAGTTACTTTACAAAATTACACATCGAAGTGAAATAACATTACTAGAATAAAGAATTAATGAAAATTTTTTAAAACATTAGCTACATCTCCGAAATAAAGTCAGGTAGCATAAACAATAAAAATATCAGGCAGCACCAAAGCATCACAAACAAAAATCAAGCAGCATAACATACAAATGAGCAATAACCAGGCAGCATTAATAATATCAAATAATTAACAGGCAGTATACATAATAACAAAAGTACATTACAAATCATAATACCCATGCGATATAATAAATAACACAGAAAAATCAATCTCCATAGAGATGTTGAGACAGGCGCAGCTGTCATAAAACAAAGCTGGCCTGTCCAATGGGCCACACTCCAAATAAAGTCATTCCTCAGACAACGACAACAGCGCCATGCCAGACGATGTCACTGCACCGGGGGCGCTATCCAGACGACGAAAATACAAGCTGCTGCATATGGGCCCTTAGGTCAGCTGCTGAGACCCTGACTGCCTCCGACTGACTTGCTGCCATCTAAACCTTGACTCACTCGTTTATATGTATATAACTCATTGTGATAAATTAGTTTTAATGTTATTTCATATTTTTGTCACTCTCCTTCCTCTGTAGTTTGTCTCGACTGCTGCCAGCTAGTCCAGTTCCTTTTAATTTTTTTTATATATAAGAACCTGGTTCGTAACATGGCGACATTGCCAGGATTGGGTTCTATTTTGACTGGCAAGGTTCTGGCAGCTTCAGGGGATGGTGGAGTGAACAAAATTTTTTGGGGGGTGAATTTTTTTCTGCTGGTAAGGAGGTGTAAGGTTTAAAGGTTGTTTTGTTTTTGAAGGAGTCATTCTATGATAGTTTCATTGTTGCAGTTGTGCGCTCCTTACACTGGTGTTTTTGTGCATGGAGAGCTGACTTATGTCGCGTTCACTTTGATAAAGTCAGTCAGGATTGGGATGGAAGCGAGTCTGGGTCAGAGCAACAATATTCTGGCTTAGAATGGCAGAGTTTGTTCCACCATAGCAGTTAGGAGGATTTTACAGCAGGTATCATATACCTGTTGACCATGTTAGCAGAGGGATGGTAGGATGGCTGAACCATAGTCATCTGTGGAACAGTTTAGTTCCAGTTCAACAAAAAAACATGTCGTCTTGACGATTCTACCGTGATCTTCTGTGTGATGGCTGTGTTCAAGTTTACAGTTGGTGACTATTTCAATGTTTTCACGGAGATCTTCTGTTGTTATTCATCCTTTTCAACAGCTGGGTCTGTCGTGTTGTCTCTACGGAGATTGTTTGTTTGTGTCATGCTACCCGGAGTTATGCAGTTTGCTATTGTTTTAGTTTTGCATGATTGTTTATTTTCGCTGCTGGTTCATTATTGTATGATTCTTTATGCTGCTTGTTTACTATTGATTATGCTGTTTATTATTGTATGAAGATTGTTTGTGCTGCCTGTTTACTATTATTAATGATATTGTTTATGCTGTGTGTAAGTTGGTTATGATGTAGCTCAAAGTGTTTATTGATTTATGTTGATATTTTGATTACAACTAAAGTATTATTTAATATTGTGTTTATTGTTATTGATGTTACTGGTTTTTGGTTGAATAACTTCAGCAGTTACATTTTGTTATATTTCGAATTTACTGAGCTGACTGTTTGTTTTTGGTAAAATTCATTGTTGGTAATGATGTGATTCTTTCCCAAACCTGAAGTCATTTGTAAATTTGTAAATATATAAATTAAATTATGTAATGAATTAGTATCAAGGTGATTTTCGTGGTTTTTGTTTTGTTGAGCAACAACCTCTGTGGTTTGCCAGTCATTTTAGTCCCTTTCTCTTTTGATTTGATTTTTGAATTTTGGGGGGGGGGGGGGGGGCGGGGGGCTAGTTTTAAGAACTTGGAGATCCAGTAGCGGTCCCAAACCTGAACTGGCTAAAGAGCACTCATCTGCAACAATGAAACTATCATAGAACGATTGTTTCAAAAGCAAAACAACCTCTAAACATTACTATATTATCAGATTATTAATATATTAATCTATAATTAGTAATATATATATATACATAGGGTTATATATATATATAATATATATTAAGATACATATAATATAGATATATTATTAATATATAATAATAGTATAATATAATATATATATCTTATAGATATATATATTAATATAAAAATGTTAAAATATATATTTATATATATATATTATAATAATTATAATAAGATTATAAGAGAGTAGTAATTCAATATATTATTTAAAAAATTTATTTATATGTATATACACATTAAATTATTACCATAAATATTATCATAATATATAGATATAAGATATTATATTATATAGAATAAAGCTATCACAGGAAAATGATAGGCAGCAAATCCATATTGAGGACTATATTGCTTTTATTGAGGCATAGTCCCAGCACAAGTGAAATATAGTTGAAAAGACGGTAAACAAAAAAGATCTAGAATGCTAGATGTTCAACTGTCACAAGGGTAAAAATCAAAGAGATAACCCAGGATAATCGGAGATCGCACGGTCACAAACTCAAACCATAGATTTAACCATAAGACTTGCAAAGTCCAAAAACATGTCCAAAACTGAACACACTAATTTTGTCCCTTATATTTATATGCAACTTTTTTAAATTATGAAGGCATCGAATTTAAACAAACCAACACTTAAATATTAGAACACTTCCATTATTTGACTTGATGAACCAAGATTCTATTATATTCCTTTTTTTAACTGTGTCGCTACGTACGAATAATGAGAAATTTAGATCATCCTGTTAACTGTAGTCAGGCAAGATCCTTAATCCCA
>NC_087200.1:12039525-12049525 GCF_015104395.2 Macrobrachium nipponense | reverse complement strand
TTACATGAAGTATTATATATGAAAATGTGCGCAGTTTTATGTAGAATACAACAATAAAATACTCATGATTGTAGCTTTTATCAGTTTTGAGATATTTTCATATAAATAACGATAAGTGCCAAAATTTCAACCTTTGGTCAACTTTGACTCTACCAAAATGGTCAAAAAACGCAATTGTAATCTAAAACTCTTATATTTTAGTAATATTCAATCATTTACCTTAATTTTGCAACTAATTAGAAGTCTCTAGCACAATATTTCGATTTATGGTGAATTTATGAAAAAACATTTTCCTTACGTCCGCGTGGTAACTCTTCAGGAAAAAATCATACATGCGATTGTGGTAATGTTTGCACCATTTTAAATTAGCCGTTACATAAAGTTTTATATATGGAAATATGCGCAATTTCATGCAAAATACAACTAAAAACAACCCATGGTTGTAGCTTTTATCAATTTTGAAATATTTTATATAAAAAATAATAAGTGACAAATTTTCAACCTTCGGTCAATTTTGACTCTACCGAAATGGTAGAAAAACGCAATTTTAAGCTACAACGCTTATATTCTAGTAATATTCAATCATTTACCTTCATTTTGCAGCAAATTGGAAGTCTCTAGCACAATATTTTGATTTATGGTGAATTTATGAAAAAAATAACATTTTCTTTACGTCCGCGCAGTAACTCTTCCGAAAAAATCATACGTGCGATTGTGGTAATGTTTGCACCATTTTGAATTAGCCGTTACATAAAGTTTTATGTATAAAAATGTGCGCAATTTCATGTAGAATACAACAAAAAATAATTGAAGGTTGTAGCTTTTCTCATTTTTGAAATATTTGCAAATAAATCACGATAAATAGAGAAAAAACCACGTTTGGTCAAATTTGGACTTCTACCGAAAATGGTCGAAAAACGCAATTGGTAAGCGAAGAAAACCTCTTACAGTCGAGTATATTCAGTCATTTATTTTCTTCATTTTTGTAAACAAATTCGAAGTCTCTAGAACAATATTTAGATTTATGGTGAATTTAAAAAAAAAACTTTCCTTCCCTCCGCGCGCGGATTCTCCGCCACAAATCTCCGAAATGCGTATGTCCCATTCTCGGAATATTTGCTCCGTTTCATATTAGGAATTTTATAGAGTTTTATATATGAAAATGTGCACAATTTCATGTAGAATTAAACGAAAAATATTTGAAGGCTGTAGCTTTTCTTATTTCCGAAATAATTGCATATAAAAAAATATATATAAAAAATTCGACATTCGGTCAACTTTAACATCGTCAGATATGGTCAAACTGCAATTGTAAGCTAATACTCTTACAGTATAGTAATATTCAATCATTTTTCTTCATTTTGAAAGAAATTGGAAGTCTCTAGGATAATATTTAGATTTATGGTGAATTTCTGAAAAAAATATTTGTTTACGTCCGCACGTTACGAATTCATGCATTATTTTGTGATAACATTTTCTCTGTGTTGCTTTTATCGTTTTACAATGTGTTATATACCAAAATGATCGCAATTTAGTGTACATTACAACGAAAAAAAAGTAACTTGTTACCTTTAACCGTTTTGCGCACAGCGCGATTTGAATACAATTATATATGAAATTTCGTTTTTGCCTTATCATATATCGCATCAATTATATATGATAATGATAATTTTTTTCATTTTTGATGGTTGCATACTAAACTTCGGCCAATGACAAAAAAAGGAGCCAAAAATGAACTCTTAATCTTGAAAACTAAGCACGCTGTAAATTTTTGAAAAAAATATTTGTTCTGCTTCCGCGCTCACTCTGAAACACCTCCGGCACACAGGAGACAATTTTTTTTTACCGCTTCGGCGTTTAAGGGTTTAAACAAAATTATTTATAAGAAACTAACCAACAACTTAACTTATGTTCATTTCTATTCAGGCCACCATCTTAACATCAAAATATCAATTTTTTCTTCTATGTTTTTATGAGCATTGTGCATTCAGTCCCCAATAATTGGATCAAGAAGTTGAATACATAAGAAAAATAGGGAAAGATTTATGTTATTCTTCACATATATTAGATATTTGCTATAATAAAGCCCACAAAAAGTTTTATAGTGTAAGTAACACGCAGAAAGAAAATTCTAAGAACATTCTCAGTTTGCCTTATTTTAACGGATTTGAAACCATTAAACCATTGTTAAAATCCTTAAAGGTCAACCTCGTTTTTCCTATTATAACACACTAAAGGAATGTTAATAAAAAATGGCCCCAGGGAAAGCAACAACATAATATATAAAATTCCATGTATGGACTGCCTCTCCTTTTATCTCGGGCAATCGAGCAAGGGCTTAGAAGTAAGATTAAAACAGCATAAATATTCTGTCAACGCTGGGCAAACATCTAATGCAGTAATCATTCAATTAAGTGAAAACATCCACCAGATATATTGGATTGGTAGTTCAGTAATTGCTAGATCAAAAGATGTCTTATCATGAAATCTTTTAGAATCTGCCATTGTACAACTTTCTTCCCATTGTAATTTTAATATTAGTCGTGGCTTGTTTCATTTAGACCCTTGTATTTGTAACATGTTTAAGAATGACCTCAAAGGTATAATCACAGACTTAAATACAAATTAGTTGCCTTATAGATATTTACTTTGTGTATGTATGTTTAATATGTTTTGTGATTAAGTTTTTGTTTACCAAAGATCTGAATGTGGTCAGTTGCCGCTCTGTATAATCCTTTAATTGTCTTGTCCCTGAGTCTGAACAGTTAGACTTAACCTTTTTGTTCTTAAATTGTACCCATATTTATGCTTGTTTGGGAAGGTTACTCATTCTCCAGGTGTGTTGGATTCCTTATAATCCCTATCTGTCACTTATACGACCCTTCCTTGTCATCTCAGTTTCTAATGTATGTCAGTTTGTCTGCTAACTAAAGGACGTTGAGTCGAAAGATCTTGCAGTTACTCCATTGCTTATCTTTACTTCGTGGCTTGTACTTTATATATATATATATATATATATATATATATATATATATATATATATATATATATATCAAACTTTCAATTGGTAATTGATGATATATGTGATTACAAAATGTTAAATATATTAAAGAATATATTTAGTAAATATATATTAATAAATAAATATATATATACATAAACATCTGAAAGCCAAATTGAAAAGCTATAAAATATTGCTCTGAACTCTCAGTTACTAATTGAGGATGCATATGCTCGCATATGTTAAATGAATGAAAAACAAGAATTTGTTTAAGCAGATAATAATTACATATATATTATATATATTTATATATTCATAAACATGTAAAAAAAAAACGGAAAAGCGGAAATATATTACTCGGCATTCTCAATAACTGGATGAAGAACTCGAAAAAATAAATGATTAATCTGATTAAATGTATTCATAAGCATCTGGAAACCTCATCGAAAATTTGGCTCAGAGCTCTCGAGAAATGGGAGGAGAAAATGATATTTATACATAAAAATCTGAAAACCAAGAAAATAAATGCTCAAAATGAGAGGAAAATCTTAAGAGAAACTCCAGATAGTCGTCAGTTAAAAAAAAAAAAGTTCAAAACTGTCAATAAATGAGAGGAAAATCATAAGAGAAACCCCAGAAAGTCGTCAGTAAAAAAAAAAATGCTCAAAACTCTCAATAAATGAGAGGAAAATCATAAGAGAAAATCCTGATAGTCGTCAGTAAGAATAAATGCTCAAAACTATCAATAAATGAGAGCAAAAGAGAGCAAAATCATAAGACGAAAACCTGATTCTTTGATTCATGCTGACGACGACGAGGAGATTCTCGAATCTTATTAGAGGAGCTGGTTTCGGAACGACGACGTCCGTTGGGTCTCCTCATTATCAATGGCCGGAGTCGTTAGTATTTCACACTCAATTTACTCCTCGGGTTCGTTTTCATGAGATCGCGTTCGAACCCACGACTTGTAAACACACGAGGAGGAGGAGGAGGAGGAGGAGGAGGAGAACCGTCTCGCCAATGAGATGGAAAATTCCCTCCCTCTCGTCTCTCAGTTTATCGGCTGTGGATGGTCTCTCTCTCCTCTCTCTCTCTCTCTCTCTCTCTCTCTCTCTCTCTCTTTTAAGAATTTGCTTGGCGTACCTCTTGCTCTGTCTTTCTCTGTCTCTTGCTCTGTCTGTTTGTATGTCTCCTTTCTTAAACCCTTTCGAGATTATTATCTCTCTCTCTCTCTCTCTCTCTCTCTCTCTCTCTCTCTCTCTCTCTGTATGTATATATATAAATAATATTCTCTCTCTCTCTCTCTCTCTCTCTCTCTCTCTCTCTCTCTCTCTCGTTGCGTGCAAGTGTATGCATGAAAGATGGCGGCTCGAACAGATTTTGGAGGGCTATAACAGCTCCCATTCCGCTTTTATATATTTACATATATATAAATGTTTATGTTATGGGTTAGCGGCCGAAGGGGTTAAGATACGATACTGACCTGTGGTAAATGGAGCCTAGAAATACAATCAAGCCCTTGGATAACGTCAGAAGAACCGATATGTATGGCAACTGTTTACCATAAGGATTTGGCAAGGGTAGACAGTAAACAGAGATCAAAATAGATCTGTTGGAAGAGACGTGGAAATGAATGAACCTCAGTTTTCAAGTATTGAATTCATTTCTAGTTTGTAACTTGCCAGAGATTTTTTTTTTTACCTTTATAGCATTTCTATTTCTGTGGGTGATTATTTGATTTCAGTTCTGCAACGTCACCACCAATCAAGGTATTATTATTATTATTATTAATATTATTATTATTATTATTATTATTATTATTATTATTGTACTTAGGAGGCAGACCCTCTCTCAAGCATACTTTATTAAAAGTAATGGCTACTTCAGCAGCATTACACTTGTAGAGATTCTTCTCTATTTTCCGAATAGCGGCTTTTTCCGTGCTACTTAGACAGGCTAGTAGAGCGCCTATGGAGGTCATGATCAAATACAGTCAAAAATTGGTGTATATATTTGAATTTTACAGATAAACTATGATACCATAGTTATCAAAGTCATTAACGATATCTCTCTCTCTCTCTCTCTCTCTCTCTCTCTCTCTCTCTCTCTCTCTCTCTCTCTTTCTTGAAGCTTGCTTCAAGAAAGAGAGATATCGTTAATGACATTGATAACTATGGTATCATAGTTGATATGCAAAATTCAAATATATACACCAATTTTTTACTCTGTATTTGATCATGACCTCCATAGGCGCTCTACTAGCCTGTCTAAGTAGCACGAAAAAGCCGCTATTCGTAAAATAGAGAAGAATCTCTACAAGTGTAATGCTGCTGAAGTAGCCATTACTTTTAATAAAGTATTATTATTATTATTATTATTATTATTATTATTATTATTATTATTGTTCAGACGATGAACACTATTTATATGAAAAAAGACCACGGGCTCCACTGACTTGGAAGAAGAGATCAGTTATTAGACAAAAAAAAAAATAGATCAACAAACCAATAAGTAAATACATAAAAATGTAAGGAAATTATTCAATTATTAATAGGTAAATTGTCCTGTTACGCAATGATAATTATAGTTCACCTTCGCCAGACTGACTTTGAAAACATTTCTACTTAGTTCGATCGAACGGTTTTTCATATATAAATATATATATATAATATATATATATATATATATATATATATATATATATATATATCGGGGGGGGGATTTTTTTTTTTTTTTGGGTGTCCGGATTACGACGTGCTGTATTTGAATAATTTATCAGTAACTAAATCTGTCTTCTTTTCAGTGTCACTTACTAACTGGGTATTAGAAGCTATTCGTGGCGGTACGTTTCTGTTTCCTGATATTAGCAGTTATGACTTGGACCATCGACGGATGATGGTCTATTGTTTTTCACAGGCACTTTTTCGTAAGTCGTATTTCAACAGAGATCTGTCACATTCACAATTACTTTCTGGCTCACTTTTTCCAGAAGAGAGCCACCAGATTTCCATGAGCCAATGGTTCTTCGTTCCGCGCACCGTGGAACTGTGGAACAGCCTCACTTGAGGAATAATTTACTTACATTTTTCCCTGATTATCAATTTTTTTATTCAATTTTTTTCTTTTATAATAGGTGATCTCTTCTTTCTGTATTTTCCCATTACCTCCAGTTAATTCTTGCTAATGTGCACCATATTCTTTGGAAACTTGAATTTCAAGTCAGTAGCTCCTGGAGTGGCCCTGTTCCATATAAATCGGATTCATCTTCTGAATAATAATAATGATAATAATAAAAATAATGATAATAAAATCTGTAGCTTTTCCAGCAAATTGGGAGCCTTGTGTTCCAAAGGGATCTGTGGATCGTTCTGCACAAGCACTGAAGAAGATTACATAAGAGAAGGATGTGATGACATCCTTGGAATTTTAACTGTTTTATATATATAAGAATAAATATTTAGACGATTGTATATCATAACATTCGCAGTTTCCCACGATAACGTTTGAGAATCGGGAGCTATTGGTGGGACGTTCCGACTTCGACGAAAAAGGGGGAAAATGTGTTCATTTATGAATTTTTCTGCAGCGGATGTGGACACAAGTCTCTCTCTCTCTCTCTCTCTCTCTCTCTCTCTCTCTCTCTCTCTCTCTCTCTAAGAGTGTATTCCTACTGCAGGGAACTTAGTCCCTCTACCCAAACCCTCCCTCCCCCCAACTCCCGGGCTAGGAGATATGGACATGCGACACCAAATTTGAAAGACTTAGAAAGGATAGATACTGAAACTATAATCACTTTTGATCTGCGTTTATTTTCTTAGAAATTTGCAATCATCTATTTCCCGACCGGCTTTTTTTTTTGTATTACCCGCTGTAGGCGATGTGCAAGTAAGACTTACTATAGTAGATTCACATCAACCTTGCATCTGAAGTCTAGGCCAGTCCCTTACGACACTCCTGATTGGCTGTTGATAAGCCAATCACAAGGCTGGGCACACTCAGTCTCTCTCTTTCGAGATTTCACATAGGCAGGATTTATGTATCTTCCACCTCTCCTGAGGAAAACGTCTTTCAAAAGTATCCCTCAGGAGAGGTGGGACATACTACATCCTGGCTATGTGAACTCTCTCGAGGGAGACTGAGAGTTTCCAGCCCTGTGATTGGCTTATCAACAGCCAATCAGGAGCGTCGTAAGGGACTGGCCTGGACATCAGATGCACAGTTGATGTTGAATCTACCTTTAGTCAGTCGAACGACATTTGATATTAAGATTGTGCTTCAATCAGGGATTCAAAAAGAGATTAAAATCATAGGGAAATAAACAGGAGCCTAATAACAATTGGCTTGCCTTCCTGTTGAGTTTTTAAGAGTCTTGGTCGAAATTTATTTTTTGGCTTGCAGTTGTGCTTTGTTTGGTGTGTAACCCTTTGAATTTCTACATTGTCTGTAGGTGCTTTGAACAGACATCTCGTTCTTCTTTTCATTTTCATACCTAGGTCATTCAGTGTTGTCAATATGTGTTTACACAGTTACAGGTTTCATTAACTTAATATTTTTTCAGATTTTGATTTCTAGTGGCTGACTTGATGTGATGTTTTAAGTAGCAACAGCTTTTCAGTAATTGAATCATTTCGTATTTCTCATTACTGTATGTTGTAAATTTTTTTAAAAATCATACTTTTCACTTGTAATAACTCCAGCATGTACGAAATTTAGGTGAATTTAGTACGACTCGGATTTTTCTAGTAAGAAGGTTGTGCTAGTCTAGCAATATGAACTATTTTTTTTTATATAAAATTGTAGAGACCACATATTAAGTTTATTTGTATTAAAACGTCAAATCCACCTTTATCATGTTAACCAACTGTCATTTACTAATCCTGTATACTAGTGCTATATTAACACACATCACTCACGTGTTTACTACCATCCTTAAGGTTTTTGATGTGTAGTAAACACATAACTCTCCCGTTCTGATATGTCTCGGTAATTCGTCACTTTAAAATTCAATCTCAATTATTTCCTAATTTTAAATCGGTTGATTTTTATGAATATTTTTTTCAGGTATTCGTTGTAAAAGGACTCTGTCATGTGCGTTTCACGTGATATAAATGATAAGATTCTGGTATCTTATAAGTCAATATAAGTTGTGATTTGATTTCTCTCTCTCTCTCTCTCTCTCTCTCTCTCTCTCTCTCTCTCTCTCTCTCTCTCTCCTGCTCTCTAGAAGGTCATAGTTTGGTGGCATTTGTGTATCAGTTTAGTAATCATGATAAAAATACTTTTCTCACTTTTAAAGCTTCAGGAAGGAGTAAACTTGGTAAACAATGATGAGAGAGAGACCTTACCTTACCTTACAGACCTTACATCTTGTTCGGGGGTTGCCGCCAGGTCCCTCAGTGTGAGGCACCTCTAATGTCTACCAGAGAGTTTGCTAGTACATCTTCCGGTATATTTTGCATCTTCCAATCTTGGATGGTCTGGGATGCAGTTTAGATATTTGTCGAGCTTATTCTTAAAACACATCTACGCTCACTCCTGATATATTCCTCAGATGAGCTGGCAACGCATTGAATAGACGCTGCATTATCGGATGCTTGGTGCGTAGTGTGATTAACTTTCACCCCTGTGTTGCTTTTCCTTATTTTTTCCTGGTATAATTTTTTTGGGCACTATTAATCTACCTCTGCTTGCTCTTTCTGATATTTTTTAGTTCCATGATATTTTCTGCTATTCCTTCTATCTGTTTCCATGCCTGAATTATCATGTAGCGTTCTCTCTCCTTTCTAGACTATATAATTTTTAAGAATTGTATCTTTCCCAGTAGTCAAGGTCTTTAACTTCTTCTATTCTAGCTGTAAAGGACCTTTGTACACTCTCTATTTGTGCAATATCCTTTTGATAGTGTGGGTACCATATCATATTGCAAATATTCAAGTGGACTCGAACGGATATGTTTTTACAAAGCATAATCAGGTGTTTCAGCTTTTCTTGTTTTTTGAAGTGCCGTAACAACATTCCCATTTTTGCTTTACATTTTGCCAACAGAGTTGCTATTTGATCATTTGGAATAAAACAGGTTCCTATTTCATCATCACACCAAGGTCTTAACTGATTCCTTACTTGTGATGTCTCATTATTAGGTCCTATATGGGCCTATATATTATAGAGAGAGAGATGAGAGAGAGAGAGAGAGATGATTTTTCAGTGTGAATAGGGGGAGAGAGAGAGAGAGAGGATTTTCCAGTGTGAGGAAAGACAGTTAAAAATATGTCTGAATACCTAAGAGAGAGAGAGAGAGAGAGAGAGAGAGAGAGATGATTTTTCAGTGTGAGAAAAGAGTTAAAAATCTGTCTGAATACCTAAGAGAGAGAGAGAGAGAGAGAGAGGAGAGAGAGAGAGAGAGAGAGAGAGTTATGATTTTTCATTACGAGAAAATACATCTAGAAAATGTGTGTGAATAACTTACACACATACACACACACACACAGTTATGATTTTTCAATATGAGAAAATACATTTAGAAAATGTGTGTGAATAACTAAGAGAGAGAGAGAGAGAGAGCGAGAGAGAAAGAGAGAGAGAGAGAGAGAGAGAGAGAGAGAGAACGGTATGATTTTCCAGTGTGAAAGGACTTATGTGAGAAAAGACATTCAGAAAATCTGTGTGAATAACTGAGAGAGAGAGAGAGAGAGAGAGAGAGAGAGAGAGAGAGAGAGAGAGAGAGGAAGGCATCTACTACATTGCCTCAACCTCAATTAATCACCGTAACCATCAATCATGGAGGAAAGGTAAAAATTGTTAAGTCATCCATCTAAAACAGGCGGTTGCCGATTCCGTTCGTTCGCATCCAACCCCCCAAATCCGGATCCGGTTGGAGTCGGCGCCCCACTCCTGGATCCTGGAAGGTCAGGGGGACATCCTGGAAGAGGGAGCCTTTGCAGGGGAACCCACCCACCGTCCACCACATCCGGACTCCGGATAAGCGGCCGGCTGGCCGGC
>NC_087200.1:12017025-12034525 GCF_015104395.2 Macrobrachium nipponense | reverse complement strand
GAGGCGGCTTTCCAGCTTCCCGCCGGCATCGCTCTTGAAGAGCTCCGGACGCTCTAGTCTGAGGGCGTCGTGCCTCAGCTCCGGTCTCAGGACGTCGGCTCTCACCGCCTCTGGCCTGAGGGCCTCCGGTCTGAGGGCGTCCCTTAGGGGATCAGAAGTGACGTGGGGGAGTATCGGCAGACCTGGAGGGTAAAGTCGGTAAGCCAGAGGCTTCTGCAGGGCCGCGGCTGCCGCTGCCTGGCGGTAGTACAGGTCCACGGAAGCTGCAGCAGGGCTCAGTGCTGCGGCAGCTGCTGCTGCTGCGGCTGCTGCGGAAGCAGGTTGCGGCGGATAGGGCCAGCCGTAGGTTGGGCCGTAGAGCCTCTGGAGGGCAGCGTAGTTTCCAGCCTCTGCCAGAAGCTCTAGGCCTACAGCCGTCTGGCGTTTCCATTTAGTTCTGTCGGGAAGAAAATTGCAAAAACAGCTGAATTAAAATACAGTTGAATTAAGAGATTTTAGAGGTCCAGAGAAAAAAATTTATATAGTCCTAGTCTGATGATGCCTACTTCAGGATAGCGCGACTGGAAGCGGTTAAAATTCTGGTGATTAAAATTGTAAATAAAAGTCAAATAAGACAATTTGAAAAGAGGCACTCTGCAATTATAAAAAAAATAGAGAGAGAGAGAGAGAGAGAGAGAGAGAGAGAGAGAGAGAGAGAGAGAAACTAAGCAACTGAAATGTGACCAGTAGAAATTCAGCTAAAGAAGTAAGTAAATATGGATGACTTGGATCTGGATAGGTCTAGCCACTCGTTCGCTTTGCGTCCATCTAGAATGAGGCATCTACCTAGCACATTAGACGCTTAGCAAAGTCTATTCAGGGGCATCAAGTGTTTTTCAAATTTACCTCCACTGACTTCTTGTGTCAAGTCAGTTTACTCTTTCCATCCAGAATATGTGGTGAGAGAGACACACATACGATACATTGACAAAATCATTGATAAAATCGACGCCGATGCAGATAATAACTGAAATATTGAAAAAATTAGTATTCAGCACTTTAATGATTATATATATATATATTCTTATAGATATATATTATATCATATATTATATATATATAGTTATTGTATATATATATTATATTATATTATATACATTTGGTATATACACATATGTATATTCGTCTGAAAGTTGAGAACCACAATAAAGGCCCAGAAAGTGTATTCAGTAACTAAGCTCAGTTTAGTCTTAAATTAGGGAAAATGTCCAAAATGCATTGTTTTATATATAATATATATATATATATATATATATATATATATATATATATATATATATATCATACATAAATACCTATGTGTATATAAAATGTTATTCAAAGATCGTGCATAAAGTGGTCCTTCTTCCCATGGTATCGAACCCATGATCTTTTACTGTCATCGGACATTGTGTCTTAAACCACTGAGTACAAGAGGGGCACCCCTACTCCCACCTCCGCCCCCCCCCCCCCCCTCCCCCCCGCCCAACCTCCTAATGCTCCAAGACATCATTCCCACCTCATACTTACTTAAGTTTACAACCTTTATCTAATTTCTCTAACACACTACTTTAATATTTCCAGCTCACATATATTATTCAGTGTCACTTTTCGTCGAAACGTCTTCTTCATAACACCGTCACGTCCCCAGCATTTCTCGAGCACTCGGGAAGAACAGACATCATCCAGAAAGCATAACAATAACGCCTGACAGGTGATAAAAGTTTGTCGGACACGAAAATGTCGAATCAGATAATGTGATGAGTCTCTGCAATATCTGTTAATCAATTGTGTACGATCATCGCTTTCGTCACTTATTCATTCGCTGAAGTGTTCTTCATCGCCTCATCGTCAGCCCTTTGTTGTAATAGATTTTTATAGACACGAATATCTCTTGATCCTGATTGTCCTTCTCTATAATGCGCGAATGCTTCGTCCGTCTTTTTGCCATCAAGCGCTGCCAAGAGTCATTATGGCAAGCGACAAAAATGGCTCCCTCGTGACAATCGATGGCACCATTTAATAGGTTTGCCGGAAGCAGTTTTTATTAGTGATGTCCCACCGCACCCCGTAGTAGAGGGGTGTCCCTTCCTACCTCCGTTCATGTTCTCTTCCTTCCATCTTACTTTCCATCCTGACCTCTACCAGCAAATGTTTCACCATTATATTTTCAGCGTTGAATGGCATGGTAGGTCCCAAAGATTGGCCTCTTTGGCCTAAATTATACATTCCAGTCCTGTATTTCAATACTGTAACCTGTATAAAGTTTCGATGTTCACTATATACCGTCATTAATTCACATCATCCGTGCATCTAGTATCCAATCCCGTCCCCTACAACGCTCCTGACTGGCTAGTTATCAGCCAGTCACAGGGCTGAAAAGTGGCCAGTGTCTCCTAAGACGTCACCCAGACAGAACATCTCCACTCCGACCTCTCCTGATGAACATCTTTCAAAAGTTATAAGTTTCATTATAACTGTTTTATCCAAAGTTGTGTTTCCCAATTTCATCACTAAACATCGTCAAACCAGTAATTTAGAGATTACAATGAAGTCTTTGAAGTGCACGGCTAGGCAGAATTTCACTCCCTTAAAACCTCTGTAAAAAAATATCTCACAATGATTTTCATTTTCATTTCGCGAGACACCAATTCTTCGCTGGCGCAGGGCACAATGTTCTGCATCATAAAATCAAGGTGTTATTGGGGTAATCAGTTTTATTATTCTTATAAGTAGCTGGTACAGAGAATGACGCGTATACTGTCACCATCAGGACAGATAGTCAACGTGATATTTACAGTTATTTTTCTCGTTCTTCCAGTTGTTTACCCCGTAGGAGGGGCGGAGGTAGTGCCGTCGGTGCATTTCACGCGGAGCACTGTAGTCATTACTCAAGGTTCCTTGCAGTGTCCCTTCGGCCAATAGCTGCAACGCCTTTCATTCTCTTTCTTCCAGCTTGTTATCCACCCTCTCGTAACTATTTCATAGTGCAACTGCCAGTTTCCTGTTACACCTGTCAAACCTTTCTACTCACAATATCCCTTCCAGTGCTGAATGACCTCGTTGGTTCCAGCGTTTGGCCTAAATTCTATATTCCACTCCATTCCTGCTGTTCATTAAGTTTTTTTCTGTTTTTACTCTCTTTGTGTAATTTGCAGAGAATTATAATTCATCCCTACCCTTTTCATTCATTATCAATAACTTGATGGAGAACATCAGCACAAAACCTTCGTTGTGTCTTCATATGTCATGGGTGATTCTACCCTTACTAATGCCTCCGAGTACCGCACTGAATTGTTTGTTTGTTTGTTTGTACTGTGTTTTTACGTTGCATGGAACCAGTGGTTATTCAGCAACGGAACCAACGGCTTCACGTGACTTCCGAACCACGTCAAGGGTGAACTTCTATTACCAGAAATACACATCTCTGACCCTTCAGTGGAATGCCGGAGAATCGAACTCGCGGCAACTGAGGTGGCACGCTAAGACCATACCGACCACGCCACTGAGGCGCTCCGCACTGGATTTTCAATCGGTATATGCTTGTGTGTATGTGTGTACGTTTGTGTATGTTTGTGTTTTAGAGGAGAAAGTTGAGGTTCTCGTCAAATTCATCCGTCTTCTATCGTACTCCATAAAATACTATTGTATTTTACTTGATTATTCCTTTTCAGATTTCGTCTTTCTTTGATAACACTAAAACGGTTGCAAACCGGAACAGTATCGGTCTGTGTGCACGCCGCGCGTGCGATTGCGTGCACCCAATAACAATGATTGCGATAAGGCTAAATATGCTTCATTTATATATATATATATATATATATATATATATATATATTATATATATATATCTAAAGAAGTATAAAAGGCCCATTAAAAACGCTTTAGTTAAACCATCTTAAGCATATAAGGCCGATTAAAAACCAATCTGGTTCAACCAGTGTTATAATGGGCCTTTATTACATGAGGACGTATCCTGTTTTAACAGAAGAATTTATTTACGTATACTATATTTATTTATATAATTTAATATATATATATATTATATATATTTATATATATATATATAACTATATATATATATATTTTGTTTATATAATATATATTATATATATATATATATACAATATATATTTATATATATTATATATATATATATTATATATAATATACATATATATATATATATAATATATATATATATATATAGTATATATATATATATATATATACATATATATATATGTATATATATATATATATATATATATACTATATAATAATATATATATATTATACATATATATATAAATAAATTATATATATTAATAATTTAATATTATATATAATAATAATATATATATATATTATTATATATATTATTATATATATAAATATATAATATATATATATATATATATATATTCTCTCATCATCGTTGGCGTAATCTTCTGCACTGGTGGTAGCATAATTTCAAACCCGGGACATTCCAGTATTAGAAAACCACTCCAGAATTTGTATAACACAAGTCGATAATACAGACATCTGCGTTTTGGGAAATACCCCCAACCCACAAGACCTTGTTCCATTTTTGTTCAACAACATTTGTTCCGTGGTTAATTAAACACACATATACGTCCTCCTCCCCTCTGGATTTCTCTTGACATGCGGTTGTTTTTCTTTGTGTTTACGTTCGGCTTAACGTTGTGACTCCTTAATCTTGTGTTCTCTAACTCTGGTCACTGCTATTTTCATTCTTCATTCACTCTAAGCTCAATTACCGTCCATTTTAATGTATGACGTATCTTTTTAAATGTCATTCCCTTAATTTTAATGTTGTGTGTATTCTATAAAATGAATAATTTTCAGCTTTTACAATTCTTAATTTTTAGTCTTGGTTTTGACAGTTTTACAAAGAATTTTACTTTGCTATTTAATAGCCCTGGTGGTGTAATTAATTGGATAATTACGAAACGTTGGAATAAAGACGGCTTGTACATCTGTTGGTGTCCTCATCCCTTTAATGATTATACACACACACACGCACACACACACACATACACACGCACACACACACATATATATATATATATATAATATATATATATATATATATATATATATATATATATATGTATATGTATATATGTGTGTGTGTGTGTGTGTGTGTGTGTGTGTATGTATGAATTGTCAAATAAAAAACCATTATAAAAACTGACCAGTTATCTACATAAATATAAAAACTATGCTATGATGACTTGAGGACAAAAGAAACGCGCTGAAGAAAGACTGCATTAGTTTTTTTTTAACACTGACATGCCATATTTATTTGAAAACTACCTTCAACAAATATTAATGGCAATCGTGGTGCCATAATCCTTTTAAATTATTACTTAAGTCACTTGTTATTGTTTGCGATACGTAACGACATGAAATCTAATAAGACGTCTTGACGGTGGCGTTGTGTTCGAGATACTAAAAAAAAAAAAAAAAATCATAGCTAGTTTCTTTGTCAGGGTACGTTAAAGATGCATTGCATATAAGACAAAGCATACGCTATTGTATCTTATTATTTACTTACATTGTTAGTTATTTTTTATTTATCTGTTAATTCATTATTTCTCTTATAATGATCCCTTCTTTCTGTATTTTCTGTTACCTTGGGGCATTTCTTTCAAATGAAGACCACATACTTTGAAAGTTCTAAATTCAAGTTCTTATATAATAAAAAATATAATAAATAATATAAAATATTACTAATAATAATAAATAATAATAATACACAATAATAATCATATATAATAGTATAATATAATAATAATATTAACTAATAAGAATAATAATCATTTACTTACATCCAAAAAAAAGAGTACTCTATTCATTGTTTTCTCACAAGCCACGTATCAATTATCGCAGGTGACAGGTACCTACCATGTCACACGCTGTGACGCCACCAGTGTCAGTAACCACAAGTCATTCAAATCAGGCGAGAGTCTCAGACACGACGGAGGCTTAACTTAAAAAAAAGCAGAATAGACTCAAGAGTAACCCACCTTCTGTTCTGGTACCAAGTCTTGACCTGGGTATCTGTGAGGTTCAGTTTAGCTGCCAGTTCCATCCTGTCCTGGACGCTCAGGTATTTCTGTCTTTCGAAGCTCTTCTCTAAGGTCTGGAGCTGGTGGTCTGTGAAGGCCGTTCTGGCCTTCCTCTGCTTTTTGGCTGATGGCGTTGAGACGTCGTTACCTGGGAAAGGTGAGGGGGAGTTAGGGTGCTGAGTTACGGGGTGCTGCTTACAGAAATGTCGTTTGATAGGGTTTTATTAGTTATTATATAAACACACGCACTATATATATCTATGTGTGTGTAGTGTATGTGTACTTCTATGATAAGGCCTCTACATTCTCCCCAGTGTTGTTATGTTACTGTAGTGTCGTCAATATGTAAAAGCATTGTATATGTAAAATATGTTCAAATAACGTATGTCCAGAATTCACAGAAGTATAATTTAAAGTTACTATCAGAATAACAATGGATTCTTTGGCTCGTCCAATAAGATATTCTGTTCAGGTCATGTGTGTTTTTTAAGACTTGTTGAGAGTAAAGATTCCACGTATGTACTACCTCGAAAGATTACGTCATTGTCCAAACGGTTGTTGCATAGGATCTCTCCATGACGACATATTCAGGTAGTGACGTTACTTTTCTTTCGAAATTATTTCATAGTCAATTCTTTCAGTTTAAGAGATTATTACATTTTTGAAACCAAGTGCTGTTAATGATTATTAACTAATAATAATTCTCTCTCTCTCTCTCTCTCTCTCTCTCTCTCTCTCTCTCTCTCTCTCTCTCTCTCATTTTTCTTTTTAATTTGTAACGTAACGTAAAGAGATTATAATTGGTCATTCTCAGTGTTTGTTAGTTTTTTATATAATTGCTATTAGTTGTGGAATTTAGTGACGGCGCCAATAAAGTTTGTTCAACTGAAGATATTGTGAAAGATATCATTTGGCAACGATTCTGTAGAAAGGTAAAGTGAACTTAATTTTTGACCATGGTTAAAATGATATTTGAAGACTGAATATGGGTTATGCAAGTTAGTGATTACTATGTTACATTTATTTTGTGTACTGTTTTTCACGTGTGTTTTTCTTCTATATTCTGTGTTACCATTTCTTAGTAAGCGCCTCAGTGGTGTGATCGGTATGGCCTTGGCCTGCCACCTCGGTGGCCGCGAGTTCCATTCTCGGGCATTCCATTGAGGTGTGAGAGATGTGTATTTCTGGTGATAGAAGTTCACTCTCGACGTGGTTCGTAAGTCATGTAAAGCCGAAGTTGGTCCCGTTGTTGAATAACCACTGGTTCCATGCAACGTAAAATACCATACAAACAAACTAAAAAAAAAGCATTTCTTAGTTTTTTTCACAATTTGGTGGTGAATGTGATACTTTTCCACTTTGTGGGTTTTCATATTTTTGCTTTTATAATTTATTTTGATTAATTTGGGTGTGTCTGGATGAATTACTTTTGTATAGTTGATTTAATTTAATACTTGTGAATTGATATTCAGTTAACTTGCCTTTTCTTTTCAAATCTTAAGCGTATCGCAACGATTTTAATTTTACTAGAGTAAGATATTTTTTTATTTAATTAATTTCTTGATGAATTATCTAGATTTAATATTATTTTATAATTGATTCAAGAATTAATTGAATTTTGTGTTGTTTTCAAGTAATAGCAAAATTTTCTTAAGATTGTGAATTCTACGTTTAAATTTTTGAACTTAAAAATAGATTTTTGTATTTATTTGTATTTATGGGAGTCTTTTATTTATGGACAGACCCAGTAATGGATTGTGATGTTTCCTTCGATTGTCTAGAAGTGAGTTAGGATAAGGGAAAAAAGCTTAGAAATTTCAAGTGTTGGTTGGGAGAGATGCCCTTTAATTAACGTAAGCCTCTATGAATACCTCACACTTATTTTAATGAATTTAGTCTGATTGCTTGCACGGTTAATTAGCTTTTCAAGGGATCACTGTTCCTTTTAGTGTACTCAGTTGTATATTATCTGTTGTGAAAGCTCTTCCAAGTATCTGGCTTCGGTGGGGTAACCATATTTTCTGATTGGTAAGTGTAATAACCAGAGAATTAGGCGCTTCGTCGCAATACATAAGACATTTATATATATGAATATACATTTATTTTCATTATCCCGTCTAACTTACACAGAATTTCTCCACGTGTTTATCAACATTTATATGCATAATCCCGTCTAACTTAAACAGAATTGGTTCCTCGTTGGGCGTGTGGGCTGCGTGCTCGCCTACCAATTCGATGGTCGCGAGTTCGATTCTCTGCTATGCCAACGTAGAACCAGAGGAATGTATTTCTAGTGATTAGAAATTCGTTTCTCAATATAATGTGGTTCGGATCCCACAATAAGCTGTAGGTCCCGTTGCTAGGTAACCAATTGGTTCCTAGCCACGTAAAAATATCTAGTCCTTCGGGCCAGCCCTAGGAGAGCTGTTAATCAGCTCAGTGGTCTGGTAAAACTAAGATTTACTTAACTTTACACAGAATATCTCCACGTATTTACCAACATTTATATGCATAATCCCGTCTAACTTACACAGAATTTCTCCACTTATTTATCATCGACCAACAGCTCCCTGTTGTAGTAGCGCGTCCTATAAAACTGATGTCCTAGAAATCACGGCCAAGCGTAAAACACCCGTGACCTATAATTAGCGAACGTCGTAGCAGCGAGGATTTGCTGACCCGGTTGAGTATGGTAATGGGGGGAGATCTTCAAGATTACCCACTTGTAATTACTGCCGCTCATTACGCATTAAAACAACACTGGTTCCCCTATTAGACATTATCACGTCCTCCTGATTGCAAGGCTCATGACAACGGGTCGTTTGCAGGTCGTATATCCTGCCGGTTTCGTGGTAGGGGGTTGGCGGAAGGGAAGGGGGTAGGAGGTTAGGAAGAGTGGTCTCTTGGGGGGAAAGGGGGGGGCAGGGGAACGGTATGGAAAACGTAAGGGGGTTTGGGGGAGCATTTAAATACATTTAAGTATAAAGCCACCGTCTGTCTTAAGCCTTACTGAAATCTGTGTAGGAGTATTCAGCGTGATTTGTAGGAGGGGGAAGGGGAAGGGAGGTGACCATTTAAGTATACTACAGCCACACACTGTCTTAAGCCTTGCTTAAATCTGCATGAGAGTATTTAGCGTGATTTGTAGCAATTGATTATAGCAACAAGGCTGTTTACAGTAGATGACAGTCAGTAGGGCAGATATGAAGGGAGTTTTATTATTTATTTATTCATTCATATGGTCATTATCTTTCATTGTTATCATCACTCTTTGTGTTGAAGATGTTTTGGCTATTTATTGATTAGAGTTATAGGTACGTTTTGTGATTTTGTTTTTATATTATTATTATTATTTTTTTTTTTTTTTTTTTTTTTTTTTTTTTTTTTTTTGCTCTATCACAGTCCTCCAATTCGACTGGTGGTATTTATAGTGTGGGGTTCCGGGTTGCATCCTGCCTCCTTAGGAGTCCATCACTTTTCTTACTATGTGTGCCGTTTCTAGGATCACACTCTTCTGCATGAGGCCCGGAGCTACTTCAGTCTCTAGTTTTCCAGATTCCTTTCAGGGATCTTGGGATCGTGCCTAGTGCCCCTATGATTATGGGTACGATTTCCACTGGCATATCCCATATCCTTCTTATTTCTATTTTCAGATCTTGATACTTATCCATTTTCTTTTTCCCTCCCTCTTTCTCTTCAACTCTGGTGTCCCAGGTATTATTATTATTATTATTATTATTATTATTATATTATTATTATTATTATTATTATTATTATTATTATTATTATTGTAAAAAATATCCACAATTATATATTAAAAATATACTTCTATATAAAAAAATATATTTTTACATAGAAATATATTTTTAATATATAATTGTGGATATTTTTTAACAATTTGGTTTCACGAAACTGTGAATTTCTTAACATTATTATTATTATTATTATTATTATTATTATTATTATTATTATTATTATTATTATTATTATTATTATTATTATTATTATTATTGTTGTTGTTGTTAAAAATATCCACAATTATATATAAAAAATATATTTCTATGTAAAAATATATAACAGTCTTTCGAACACCTGAACAGTGTTCCTCCTCAGTGAACGTTAAAATGTATTTATTGTTTTTTACGGCGACGACGTAGCTTTAGACTGCTAACTGAATACTTCCAACAAAGTTGTCGATTCGATAAAGTTTACAGTTGAAAAAGAGGTTGATGATAAGATTTCTTTCTCAGATGTTTTAATTCATAGGTATGTAAACAGTAACTCTTGCAAATTTTCAGTTTTTAGAAAAGCTACCAACAAAGAAAATTATATTCATTATTTTTCCCACTACTCACAACAAGTTAAATGGAATGTAATTATAATGTTTTGTTTTAGGGGCCCTTCGTATATGCGACCCCGCATTTCTGGACGGAGTACTCAAACATGTTGTAGACACTTTTAGGTCCTTAAAGTACCCAGAACATTTTATTACCGACGCCATTAGCCGAGCTAAAAAGATTTACATTGGTCAAGATAATATGGAAGTAAAAGACAAGAAACGTGTATCATTGCCCTTTTACGATGAAATCTCAAAAGTAGGTGATTATATAAATAAGCACCAAAAGGACATAGAAATTCTTTATACCTACACAAATACTTTGGCAAAAGCTCTTACAAAAAACAATAACAGTACCAAGAGAAATAACGGAGTTTACAAGGTTCCATGTCATGATTGCGGTGGTTGTTACTACGGGGAAAGTGGTAGGGAATTAGAGGTAAGATTAAGGGAACACAGAAGAACCTATGATCTTCATGCACAGGGAAGCGCTTTGGTGGCTCATAGTTTTAATTTAGACCACAGAATCAATTGGGATGGTGCACAAATTCTTTTTAAAAGCGACGATTCTCACGTGAGAAGATTAGTTGAAGGCGCCGCTATAAACATGGGAATATCTTTTGAGGAGGATAAGTCGTTTACTAATGAAGGCCCTTTTATAAGTTTCATTGCCAGGCAATACTTAAAAGATTTTAATTTTAAAACTGACGTTGACCATGTGAACCCTGATGCTCTGCTTCCTCTTCCCCTCTCTCTCCAGATAGCCGACGTCCCTGTGGATGTTTCCGACTATGGCACTTATGCAGTACAAGCAGGAGCAACTTCGCAGGTTCGGAGATCGAGGAGGTTGGCGCAACTGCCTGTTGAGTTCGGGTTACCTAATACACGAACCAGCACTTCGATGATGGGCTGTTATTTTCTCGCCCCGCCCACCTTTTTAGATGCTCTTCGGGAGGAAACTATCCTCTTCATTACATTTTAACGTTCACTGAGGAGGAACACCGTTCAGGTGTTCGAAAGTCTTTGCTATATATTTTTTCATAGAAAAAAAAATATTTTTAATATATAATTGTGAATATTTTTTACATTTTTTAACAATTTGTTTTCACGAAACTGAATTTCTTAACATTATTATTATTATTAATATTCGAAGCCAAGACATAAGTTACCTCGGAAATTAAGAATTAATTGAGAACAATCAAGAAAACGATAATTGAAATAAACATTAAAGTCGAACAAATAATTGTTTTTCTTCATATATTGTATTTATTCTATGTCCTAGAGTTGGAGGTTACTGCATATTTTAATGAGTAATTGAATAGTGTAATTTTTTATATATGTATATGTTTATATATATATGTTTTTTTTTTCTTTAAAACCGATGAATCACACCCCCAAGACCTAAGGAAAGACATTTCTCAGAGATTAACCCAAGAAAAGACCTTTTTGACAGAGTTATGATAACACACAAAAGTTTCACCACATCAAAGTAATAAGTGGAAGCATCATTACATCAAAATCTTCCCTTCTATAACGATGGCGACGTAACAATCACACGAACGGCCGCGACGAACTCTGATATCAGCGCAATACTATTTAGTGAAGCTGTTTCGGTGCGTAACGAGAATCTGCATATTTCGAAAACGAACACCGGCCGGAGGTCACCTCAAAGCGAATGCTATTAAACAACGAATATGCGACGAAGCAGGAGGAGGAGGGATTTGCAACAGGCTGCTACAGCAACATAAAGTGAATGAGGTATTGAAATATCATCAAGGTGTTCATTCGTGGATTCCTTGTTGCTGCTGGTGCTCAGCTAGTGAATGTTTGTTTTTGTGCGTTAGTGTTTTCTTGATCGTGTGTGATTGTGTGAAGTTTTATTGCCAACTGTTGTTAATGGACATGAACGTATGTGTGTGTGCAAACACGCGATTACATCGTGTATATAGCGAATATATAGATTAATACGTACAATACCGTATGTGCACATACGCAGAAACACACACAAACACATACATATATATATGAAGATAAAATGCCCATAAAACACTATTTGAACGTTGCAACCATATATATTTCGAGCACTACTTCCTTCTGTGCTCCTGGTCACTGGTAAAATATGGACATAGGATGTCTTACAAAGAGTTTATATGCAAAGTATATGTAGGTGTGTCAGCACGACATCCTATGTCCATATTTTACCAGTGATCAGGAGCACAGAAGGAAGTGCTCGAAATATATAAGGTTGTAACGTGCAAATAGTGTTTATGGGCCTTTTATTTTCATATAACACTGCTGTATTAACAGTAAAAGACATTCACACATATATATATAATAAAAAGGTAAAATGTAGGCTGGATGTTGAGCCAACTCTCCTTTAGGGAATTGAAGTAGTCGAGATGAATTACTGGCTATTATTTGTAAAGTAAGGAGAGTGCGAAAATTGGAGTTACACAGATTCGATAATAAGGTAGATGGACGAGAATGGCTAGAGATGGTTTACAGATATGTTTTTATTTTTTATTTTTTTTCAAAGAGACTGAGAAAGTGCCGTTACTTTAATTATGCACGATATTTAAAACGAAGGTGGAAATACGTCTAGGTAAATACTACGACATAGATTGCGCGAAGATAATCTTTATTTTTTATAAAAATCAAAATCGCAAAGGTTTGAATAAAATGGTCATATTGCATTAATCCCCCAATCATTTCGAACTATCGAGATCAGATGACGTGTCTGATCTACTCTCGAGTTGCTAATGTCCTATTTGCTTAAATACACAGTCTATGCTCAGGTGTAACATTCTGTAACGTTTTAGGTTTAGTACGTGGAAATATAAAGCGACTAAATCACGTACAATACCGGGAATCATTATTCACCCAAATTCCGTTCAATACGGGGTCATTATACTCTTTGTTTGCGCGCTAATGACCGTCATGATACCCACTTCTGTGGTCCAATAAAACCAGTTACGCTGTATGTGTCCTATTTTAGCCGCTGTCATTAATCAAATTGACCCCCTCTCCCCGCACCCCCCACCGCGAAAGGCCTTTGGCTCATTAGCACCTACATAACAGTAATTAAGACGATATGTGAATATGCCACTGTACTTATAGATACGGTGTGATTATATACCTTTTGGGTGTGATGATATTCCGTGTGGTCGAGTTTGCCATTTGGCTGGAATACGTTTTAGTCATAGTTACGTGTTTAAAAGGGCGTATAATACATACATACATATACTATATATATATATATATATATATATATATATATATATATATATATATATGTGTGTGTGTGTGTGTGTGTGTGTGTGTGTGTGTATATATACATATGTGTATGTGTAATGTATAAAATGTTTAGCATTTAAAAGTGAGTATTTTTTTTTTATTCCTTGTTTCCTGGTCTGAAAAAATGCAATTCATATCGGCCATGATTTAATAAAAGACACTTCTTGTCTTTTATTGTAAAATACACTGTCTCATTTGCACTTTCCAAAAAAGAAATATGTATTCCATAAATCAGAGTTATGTATTTTGTCTTATTATAAAATACATATTTTGTATTAGACAATAATGTCATATTGTAAAGCAGGTTGCTTTTATTTATAAAGAAAATATCAGAAATTATATACCATACTAAAAAAAGTTGTTTATTTAGTTTTATTATGGAATAATAAAACACATATTTTATATCTTACAATACCAGTCCTACTTCAAAGCAAGTGTCTTTTATTTGTTGGTAATTTCAAGAAATTATGTATTATACAAAATGGGGCTAAGCTTTTGAATGTTTATTGTAACATACGTTAAGCAGTGCAGTTGTTTTTCAACAGAAATACACTATCAATTCTAAATGTTTCTACTTAGTTTTCTGAATAAAAGTAATTGGGTAATCCAACAAGTAGTTTCTCTCTCTCTCTCTCTCTCTCTCTCTCTCTCTCTCTCTCTCTCTCCCTTTCATGCTGTCCCCTACACACAGGAAAGTTTCTCTCTCACTTTCTTTCATATTGCCCCTACACAATGAAAAAATCTCTCTCTCTCTCTCTCTCTCTCTCTCTCTCTCTCTCTCTCTCTCTCTCTCTCTCTGTTTTTCGTATAGTCTCCTTCACACTGAAAACTCTCTCTCCCTCTTTACTTTTGTATTATCCTCTATGCAGTGAAATCTCTCTCTCTCTCTCTCTCTCTCTCTCTCTCTCTCTCTCCATTTCGTATGAGCGTTGGCCCACCCGAAATCAGTGTAAACCAACCGAGATGGCCGATTCCTATAATTATCTCCATTCCGTGTTGCAAAAAGAGTTGCAATTAGGAATGATTTCTCCGGAGCTTTATGCGCGCCCGACATGAAACTTGAAAAACACTTAGGAGAGGGGGAGGGGGAGGGGGATAGGGAGGGGGGAGGATGGTGTAAGACGTCAGGAATGGATAAGAAAGAAGAGAGAGAGGGGAAGTGGGAAAAAAGGGGAAAATGGAGTGTGAGGGGAGGTAGGAATAATAAGGAAGGACGAAGGGAAGAAAGGAAGAAAAGAGGGGAGGTGATAATAACGGAAGGTGGAAGGAATAAGGGAGGACGAGGGGAGTAAGGAATAAGAGAGGGGAAGTGGAAAAAAGGAGAGAGGAAAAGGGAGGTAGGAGGGATAAGGGAGGACTAAGGGAAAAAAGGAAGAAAAGAAGAGGTGATAAAAATGGGAAGGGGGAACCGACCGACCTCCCGACAAACCGACCGACCGCAAGAACGACCGACCGCAAGACCGACCGACCGCAAGAACGACCGACCGCAAAACCGACCGACCGCAAGACCGACCGACCGCAAGACCGACCGACCGCAAGAACGAACGGACCGCAAAAAACGACCGACCGCAAAAACGACGACAGCAAGAACGACGACCCCGAAAGAACGACCGACCGCAAAACCGACCGATCCGCAAAGACGACGACTGACCGCAAAAACCGGACCGAACCGCAAGACCGGGACCGACCGCAAAACCGACCGACCGCAAGACAGACCGAAACGACCGCCAAACCGACCGCAAACACCGAGCGACCGCCAAAACCGACCGACCGCAAGAACCGACCGACCGCAAAACCGATCCGACGCAAGACTGAACGACAAACCGACCGACCGGAAGACCGAAAAACCGACCGCAAACCGCCGACTGCAAGAAGACTGACCGAAAACCAAACCAAGACCGACCGACCGCCAAAGACCGACCGACGCAGGAACCGACCAAACGACCGCCCACCGAAAACCGACGCACCGACCCAAACCGCAAGAAACGACCGACCGCCAGAAAACGACCGACGCACCGACCGACCCGCCAAGACCGACCGACCGCACCGCGACCGCAAGACCGACGACCGCACAACCGACACTGACCTACCGACCGCAAACCGACCGACCGCAAGACTGACCGACCGCAAAACCGACCGACCGCAAAACCGACCGACCGCAAAACCGACCGACCGCAAAACCGACCGACCGCAAGACTGACCGACCGCAAAACCGACCGACCGCAAAACCGACCGACCGCAAAACCGACCGACCGCAAAACCGACCGACCGCAAAACCGACCACAAGACAGTTTAGCATTAAAAAAAAAAAGGGAAAAAAAAATTAATAATAAAACACTGAAATAAACAGGAAGTGAATACGAATGTAAACGTGAAATGAATAAAAGTAAAAGAAGATTAAGTAGATAAAATAAGTAGATAGAACCGATAAGAATATAAAATATAAAATAAATAAAGAAAAAAATAATAAGTAGATAGAAATAAGTAGACAGAACAGATAAGAATATAAAAGATAAAATAAATAAACGTAAGAGAAGAATAAGTAGATAAAAATAAGTAGATAGAACCGATAAGAATATAAAAGATAAAATAAGTAAAAAAATAAAAATAAATAGATAGAAATATGTACACAGAACAGATAAGAATGTAGGAGTGTAATAAATAAACGTAAAAGAAGAAGAAGTAGATAAAGTAGATAGACTCGATAAGAATATAAAAGTGTATTAAATAAACTCAGAAGAAGAATAAGCAGATAGAAATATATCGAAGTGGACCCTTTTGGAAGAGTGAATAAAAAAAAATAAAACAGCAATTTTATATAAACGAGATCACTAATGACTCATGCGAGCTGTAATGAATGATTTTATCGCATGACACTAATTCATAGTCCCCGTACTTTATTCTTTTTTATTATTCTTTTTTTTTTCTTAACTTCTTTGCTGTAAGTTTTAATTAATTCTTCGTGAATTATGTTTGAACGTTCATTTAATACTGAAACTCAATGTACCTGTGTTGACTTGGGTCTTTGTGTGGCTGGGTGGTTAAGAAGGTTTTTATTTATTCATTTTTTTTGGGTGTGGTAAGGGATGCTTGCTGGCTTATAAGTGTTGAGATTTTATGTGTCTGTCTGTCTGTCTGTCTCTCTCTCTCTCTCTCTCTCTCTCTCACTCTCTCTCTCTCGTATATATATATTATCTATATATATATATATATTTATATATTATATATATATATATATATATATATATATATATACTTACATACAATTCAGTACCATTTTACAAATCGGCCTCTTTGTTCCTGTCAGTGTCATTTATAAATAAGCAACCTACTGTGACTACCTCCCATGGACAGCATTTCGTAGTATACTAATAACTACCCATAATTTACGTCAGCAATATTGTCTCTCTAGATGTTCCCTTTTAATGGAGAATAATTATGGTAATGGCGACAGATGCTTCTGATAACGTATGGGTAGGTGCACGGTCGCCATGCATTAGTAATAGTGCTTTTATGGGGGGGCGTGTTTATGTCGATGACGTCACGTTAAGCTGAGGGCTGTGACGTCATCTGGTACCCACAGAGATAATCCAGACGTTTACGGGTGATGTATGTGATAATATGGTTAGTAGTTGTGGGATGTTAATGTGATTTTGATTAATTTTGTGGTGATAGGTCGGTGGTGAGTCTGTTTGCATGGAGTGATGAAAATTTAAAAAAAAATACTTTTTGTAATGCTTTTTCTTGCTTGTGTATT
>NC_087200.1:12004525-12012025 GCF_015104395.2 Macrobrachium nipponense | reverse complement strand
CGAAGTTTAATGATCCCTGTGTGCCTGTTCCATATGAATACGGTTTATCTTCTTAATAATAATAATAATAATAATAATAATAATAATAATAATAATAAACTACATAGCAAGCGAATGTCCGGCACAAAAAGACGCATGATTCAGTAGCAAGAGCCCTCCACTGGAGCCTGTGCAAGAAACACCAGCTACCTTGCAGTAATAAGTGGTACGAGCACCAACCTGAAGGAGTGATGCAAGACGATCAGGCAAAGATCCTCTGGGTCTATAATATCAGAACAGACAGGGCGATACGTGCAAATAGACTAGACGTGACGTTGATTGACAGAACCAAGGTGAAAGTATCACTCATTGATGTCGCAATACCATGGGACACCAGAGTAGAAGAGAAAGAAAAAGAAAAGATTGGTAAGTATCAAGACCTGAAAAGAGAAATAAGAAGGATATGGGATATGCCATTGGAAATTGTACCCATAATCATAGGAACACTAGGACGATCCTAAGATCCCCGAAAAGGAACCTGGAAAAACTAGAGGCTGAAGAAGTAGCTCCAGGACTCATGCAGAAGAGTGTGCTCCTAGAAACAGCGCACATAGTGAGGAAAGTGATGGACTCCTAAAAGGAGGCAGGATGAAGCCCGGAACCCCACACCAAAAAAACCACCCAGTCGAATAGGATGACGTGATAGACCCACCAGGCCTCCCCCCCCCCCCCCAAATGACCAAAATTATTATTATTATTATTATTATTATTATTATTATTATTATTATTATTATTATTATTATTATTATTATTATTATTAAAGGAAAGCGGTTATTTGTTGTAAATGAAGAGCTTTAAACTACACAGGCAGGGAAATTATTCAACAGGCGGTAAGCAGGGCAGGGGGTGGCTTAGGGAACGAGGCATAAAGTCTGGAGCACCGTCTACAAAGCACCTCTTACTTGAAAGTAATTGAATGAAAATATCAAAGAGAAAGTTAATTCATAAGGAAAGTTTACTTTTTCGTCCAAGATTATAATATAGTTCAGTAGATTCGCATATTTAAAGTATTACTCATTAAAAGCCTTATATTGAATTTGAGTTAATATTTGAGTTATGGGTTGAGTGTTTGAACTGAACTGAGACTTTGGGTGTTCAAAGAGTTTTTATTCATTGAAGACCTTATATTAAATTTTGAGTTATCTCCCGAGTTGAAATAGAATACAAAAATTAATGAGGCCGAGTTATACTTATATATATAATATGCGTAATAATTCCGTCATATTAATGATATGAATGATAACTTGAATTTTACCGGTGCTTATTATAGCAAACAATTGAGTTTATATGTATAGAGGTATAACTAAAATAGGCTAAAGAAATAATATAGTACTGCAATAAAATAACTCGAGTTTATCGGTTATTTTAGTTTTATAAGGTGAAGAATAAATATGAATACGTTAACGGTGCAACGGAATGATTTAGCATAAGATAACTGAGACGATTCGTATTATCCTTATTAGAAGGTAAATTATGCAAGTTACAAGTTGCATAGGAATAACGTGATACCCTTTATTACGTTCCCATAAAGTAGTGGATTGTATAAGCGTACGGAAGCTGAGATTTTGATTCTAATTTAGTGGCAATCACTTAATGGAAGATTGGAATAATATCCAGCAATTTGCTCTTAGTGTCAAGTAGAAGTCGTAATTCGAACACATTTCATTTGTGTATTTCATGAGATTAATATCATTATTAATAATGTATTTCATAAGATTAATATTCAGTATGAATAATGATGGTGGAAAAATTATACATACATGTATATAAACTGCTTAGCTGGAGAGTGTCCCAGGTTGTCGTGACGGAGAGTCGTTCAATCAATATCTGTTTTCGGGTAATGTCCATCTTTCGCCAAAAAAGTTATGGCCCACTCTAAGTCATGATCACAATTTACTTAATGTTCGTAAAACCTGCTGCTGCTACCGTCAGTTATCCTTAAGTAAAATACCCCTGATTCTGGAAAAAATGGATTTATACGCAACCACAAGGACTTCTTCAAATTTAATCGCTAAATATTGCCGGTATTTTGTCTCGTTTTCTTTGCTGACGTTTTTCATTGGTAGAAACATTCGGTCGTCTTTTATTAGTGAAAATGTTCGGCCGTCTTTCATTGCTAAAACGTTCAATTATCTTTCATTCACAAAAATGTCTGGTGTCTTTCATTTGTAAAAATGTTCGTTCATCTTTCATTGGTAAAAATGTTAGTTCCTCTTTCATTGGTAAAACTGTCTGGTGTCTTTCAGTGGTAAAAATGTTAGTTCCTCTTTCATTGGTAAAAATGTCTGGTGTCTTTCAATGGTAAAAATGTTAGTTCGTCTTTCATTGGTAAAAATGTTAGTTCGTCTTTCATTGTTAAAAATGACTAGTGTCTTTCAATGGTAAAAATGTTAGTTCGTCTTTCAATGGTAAAAATGTTAGTTCGTCTTTCATTGTTAAAAATGTCTGGTGTTTTTCAATGGTAAAAATGTTAGTTCGTCTTTCATTGGTAAAAATGTTAGTTTGTCTTTCAATGGTAAAAATGTTAGTTCGTCTTTAATTGGTAAAAGTGTTAATTCGTCTTTCAATGGTAAAAATGTTAGTTCGTCTTTCATTGTTAAAAATGTCTGGTGTCTTTCAATGGTAAAAATGTTAGTTCGTCTTTCATTGTTAAAAATGTCTGGTGTCTTTCAATGGTAAAAATGTTAGTTCGTCTTTCAATGGTAAAAATGTTAGTTTGTCTTTCAATGGTAAAAATGTTAGTTCGTCTTTCATTGGTAAAAATGTCTGGTGTCTTTCAATGGTAAAAATGTTAGTTCGTCTTTCATTGGTAAAAATGTTAGTTCGTCTTTCAATGATGAAAATGTTAGTTCGTCTTTCATTGGTAAAAATGTTAGTTCGTCTTTCAATGGTAAAAATGTTAGTTCGCCTTTCATTGTTAAAAATGTCTGGTGTCTTTCAATGGTAATAATTTTAGTTCGGTTTTCAATGGTAAAAATGTTAGTTCGTCTTTCATAGGTAAAAATATTAGTTCGTCTTTCAATGGTAAAAATGTTAGTTCGTCTTTCATTGTTAAAAATGTCTGGTGTCTTTCAATGGTAAAAATTTTAGTTCGGTTTTCAATGGCAAAAATGTTAGTTCGTCTTTCATTGGTAAAAATGTTAGTTCGTCTTTCAATGGTAAAAATGTTTGTTCGTCTTTCATTGTTAAAAATGTCTGGTGTCTTTTAATGGTTAAAATGTCCGTTCGTCTTTCAATGGTAAAAATGTTCTGTGGTCTTTATTGTTAAAAATGTTTGGTGTCTTTCATTGGTAAAAATGTTTGGTGTCTTTCAATGGTAAAAATGTTCGGTGGTCTTTCATTGGTAAAAATGTTTGGTGTCTTTCAATGGTAAAAATGTTCGTTCGTCTTTCATTGTTAAAAATGTCTGGTGTCTTTCAATGGTAAAAATGTTAGTTCGTCTTTCATTGGTAAAAATGTCGGGAGTCTTTCAATGGTAAAAAGGTTAGTTCGTCTTTCATTGGAAAGTCTGGTTTAATTTTCAAAAAATGGTTTAAAAATGTTCCAAAAATTTGTAAAAAGTTTAGTCGTCTTCAAAATGGTACGATTGTTTCTTGGTGTTCCTTTCAAAAATGTTAAATTGGTTGTCGTCTTTCATTGTGTAAAAATGTTAGTTTCGTCTTTCAATGGTAAAATGTTAGTTTCGTCTTTCATTGGTAAAAATTTATTTGGTCCTTTCATTGTTAAAAATCTCTGGTGTCTTTCAATGGTAAAAATGTTAGTTCGGTTTTCAATGGTAAAAATGTTAGTTCGTCTTTCATTGTTAAAAATGTTAGTTCGTCTTGCAATGGTAAAGATGTTAGTTCGTCTTTCATTGATAAAGATGTTTGTTCATCTTTCATTGTTAAAAATATCTGGTGTCTATTAATGGTTAAAATGTCCGTTCGTCTTTCAATGGTAAAAATGTTCGGTGGTCTTTCATTGGTAAAAATGTTTGGTGTCTTTCATTGGTAAAAATGTTTGTTTCTTTCAATGGTAGAAATGTTCGGTGGTATTTCATTGGTAAAAATGTTTGGTGTCTTTCAATGGTAAAAATGTTCGTTCGTCTTTCATTGTTAAAAATGTCTGGTGTCTTTCAATGGTAAAAATGTTAGTTCGTCTTTCATTGGTAAAAATGTCTGGTGTCTTTCAATGGTAAAAATGTTAGTTCGTCTTTCATTTGTAAAAATGTCTGGTGTCTTTCAATGGTAAAATTGTTAGTTCGTCTTTCATTGGTAAAAATGTCTGGTGTCTTTCAATGGTAAAAATGTTAGTTCGTCTTTCATTGGTAAAAATGTTAGTTCGTCTTTCAATGGTAAAAATGTTAGTTCGTCTTTCATTGGTAAAAATGTTAGTTCGTCTTTCATTGTTAAAAATCTCTGGTGTCTTTCAATGGTAAAAATGTTAGTTTGGTTTTCAATGGTAAAAATGTTAGTTCGTCTTTCATTGTTAAAAATGTTAGTTCGTCTTTCAATGGTAAAGATGTTAGTTCGTCTTTCATTGATAAAGATGTTTGTTCGTCTTTCATTGTTAAAAATATCAGGTGTCTATTAATGGTTAAAATGTCCGTTCGTCTTTCAATGGTAAAAATGTTCGGTGGTCTTTCATTGGTAAAAATGTTTGGTGTCTTTCATTGGTAAAAATGTTTGTTTCTTTCAATGGTAGAAATGTTCGGTGGTCTTTCATTGGCAAAAATGTTTGGTGTCTTTCAATGGTAAAAATGTTAGTTTGTCTTTCATTGTTAAAAATGTCTGGTGTCTTTCAATGGTAAAAATTTTAGTTCGTCTTTCATTGGTAAAAATGTCTGGTGTCTTTCAATGGTAAAAATGTTAGTTCGTCTTTCATTGTTAAAAATGTCTGGTGTCTTTCAATGATAAAAATGTTAGCTCGTCTTTCATTGGTAAAAATGTTTGTTCATCTTTCCTTGTTAAAAATGTCTGGTGTCTTTTAATGGTTAAAATGTCCGTTCGTCTTTCATTGGTAAAAATGTTTGGTGTCTTTCAATGGTAAAAATTTTGGTATTTCTTTCATTGTTAAAAATGTCTGGTGTCTTTCAATGGTAAAAATTTTAGTTCGTCTTTCATTGGTAAAAATGTCTGGTGTCTTTCAATGGTAAAAATGTTAGTTCGTCTTTCATTGTTAAAAATGTCTGGTGTCTTTCAATGATAAAAATGTTAGCTCGTCTTTCATTGGTAAAAATGTTTGTTCATTTTTCCTTGTTAAAAATGTCTGGTGTCTTTTAATGGTTAAAATGCCCGTTCGTCTTTCATTGGTAAAAATGTTTGGTGTCTTTCAATGGTAAAAATGTTGGTATTTCTTTCATTGTTAAAAATGTTTGGTGTCTTTCAATGGTAACAATGTTAGTTCGCCTTTCATTGTTAAAAATGTCTGAAAAAGTCTGGTTTCTTTCTATGGTAAAAATGTTAGTTCGTCTTTCATTGGTAAAAAATATCTGGTGTCTTTCAATGGTAAAAATGTTAGTTTGTCTTTCATTGGTAAATGTTAGTTCGTCTTTCAATGGTAAAAATGTTAGTAAGTCTTTCATTGTTAAAAATGTCTGGTGTCTTTCAATGGTGAAAATGTTAGTTCCTCTTTCATTGTTAAAAATGTCTGGTGTCTTTCAATGGTAAAAATGTTAATTCGTCTTTCATTGGTAAAAATGTTAGTTCGTCTTTCAATGGTAAAAATGTTAGTTCGTCTTTCATTGTTAAAAATGTCTGGTTTCTTTCAATGGTAAAAATGTTAGTTCCTTTTTCAATTGGTAAAAATGTTAGTTCGTCTTTCATTGTTAAAAATGTCTGGTGTCTTTCAATGGTAAAAATGTCCGTTCGTCTTTCAATGGTAAAAATGTTAGTTCGTCTTTCATTGTTAAAAATGTCTGGTGCCTTTCAATGGTAAAAATGCTAGTTCGTCTTTCAATGGTAAAAATTTTAGTTCGTCTTTCAATGGTAAACATTTTATTTCGTCTTTCAATAGTAAAAATGTTAGTTCGTCTTTCATTGGTAAAAATGTTAGTTCGTCTTTCAATGGTAAAAATGTTAGTTCGTCTTTCATTGGTAAAAATGTATGGTGTCTTTCAATGGTAAAAATGTTAGTTCGTCTTTCAATGGTAAAAATGTTAGTTCGTCCTTCAATGGTAAAATTTTCGTTTGTCTTTCATTGTTAAAAATGTCTGCTGTCTTTCAATGGTACAAATGTTCGTTCGTCTTTCAATTGTAAAAACGTCTGGCGTCTTTCCATTTGTAAAAATGTTCGTTCGTCTTTCATTGGTAAAAATGTCTGGTGTCTTTCATTGGTAAAAGTGTTCGGTGGTCTTTCATTGGTAGAAATGTCTGGTGTCTTTCATTGGTAAAAATGTTCGTTTGTCTTTCAATGGTAAAAACGTTCGGTCGTCTTTCTTTCATAAAAGTGTTCGATGGTCTCGGTGATAAAAACGTTTTTCTCGTCTTTCATAAGATCAATTGCCTACATTCATTCCTCTTGTTTACACGAGACGTTCGTATTCTGTCAATAAGTAATTATGAAGTTTAATAGTGACGTGACGTGGGTTGCATGTGAATCCTGTCTCATTAACTTCCAAATCTTAGTCGTTTTCGATGTAGTAACTACTTGATACCCAGGTAGTTGAATCGTTCCAGTTGCGGGATAATATTACGAACTCTTCTCATCGCCCTGAATTCATTACAAAATTATCCGCCCCATGAAACGTAATACGTGATATTGTTTGAATAACGTTTGTTGACCCAAGATTTGGGAATGGAAACTGAATTTGAAAACTGTCTTTTCGTTGTCTAGTTCGTAACAGATTCAACGCCTGACGTTAGTATATTGTTAATACTAGCACTGGGCCTTGATAAGGAGATGGGGAGGTATTTTTGTGCTACCTTTTTTTAATTTAATGAAGGCGTCTCATGACTTTACTTTTAATTTGTTTAATTTTTTTACTGGTGATATGCAAGTCAAAGACACTCTACTTCAGATTGATAGTATGACCTTAACGCAAAATATTTCTAATCCCATTGAATTTGTCGTCTGTGTCCATTCTGAAATATCTGTGTGCCTCTGCGTCCATATTGTGTAAAACTTACTGCACACACATCAAAAAACATGTTGCATACAAGTCCACAACTTATTTGTAGTGCTAACCAGTGCTTGATACGATTATCCATCATTAGCCAAATATTCGTTCTCCATTTCCTGTATGTGATACGTTTGGTAAGTTGCTGACAGGTTTACAATATATTTTTACTGTATTAATTGTGAAATAGTATTTTTCCCCCAATTCTGAGTAACTGACAATCCAAGATCCAGCGCCTCAACAAGTATGATGAATCTGGTTCAAACTGATTGGTCAGAACATAATTTTTATTGTGGGATTCACCCTTCAGCTATTCAAGACTCCTTTGCTCTCAATTTCCTTTTCAGCGCTGAATGACTTCACAG
>NC_087200.1:11987025-11999525 GCF_015104395.2 Macrobrachium nipponense | reverse complement strand
GCTCCGGCGCCCGGGGGTACCTACCCTTCCCCACCCCTACCCTCCCCCCAGGGTTTGGGGTGGGATGCGGGGGGTGTGGGGTGTAATGACGGTATCATTTAGCATATCATTTGTATAATAAGTAGTCTATTGCGGAGAACCGAATTAGGCGATGAGAGACGGGCCAAACTCTGTTTTATGACGCCCACGCGATGGATTCATGCCGAATTTATTTTATTTTTTTATTTTTTTGGATTTATTTTTTTTATTGTCTCTCAAGAGAGGTTGGATTTTTTTCAGAGTTTATTTTGGGATTTTACTATTGTCTTCAGATAGGATAGATTTATTTCGAATTAATTTATGGATTTTTTTTAACTGTCACTCGAGAGACAAAGTAACAGTAGATTTTTTCTAGTTTATTTTGGGGGTTTTGCTGTTGTCTTTAGACAGGATGGATTTGTTCCAAATTTATCTTTGGATTTTTTTATTTATTTCTTTTGTCACTGGGGAAGATGGATTTAATTCATTTGTACATTTTACTATTGTAACTAGAAAGGATAGATTTATTCCTATTTTATTTCTAGATTTTTTTATTGTCAGCTGAGAGAGTATCGATTTATTGAGAATTTATTGGGGGATTTTATTATCATTACTAGAAAGAATTAATTTATTACAAATTTATTTATGCTTTAACTTTATTATCTGTCTTTAGACAATATGGATTTATTCCCAATTTATTTTTGGATTTTTTATTTTTGTTCGAGAGAAAAGTATTTTTCCAAATTTATTCTTGGTTTTTTTTTCATTCATCACTTAACAAATTGATTTATTCCGAATTCATTTTTGGATTCTCTTGAGTATTCCTGGACTAGATAGATTTATTCAGATCTTATTAGAATTATTAGACGGGATAATTCTTCCTCAAATTTATTCTGGGCTAGACGAAAACTATTTATTAATAATTTATTTATTCCTAATTCATTTGTCCTTTGTTTTCTCATCACTTTCATTCATAAAGGGGATTTATTAGTATAATTTCGAGTTATTGTAATTTATCGAATTTCGCTCCTTAATTTTGTAATTAGTTTTAGATTAATTTTATGTACATCACCCGAGAAACAAAATAAACCATGAGTTTTACTTCTATCTTTTTAAATTCATGTGTTGGTACTAACCATGAAGACGAATCGACCTTTGGTTTGTTTATTGTTTATCTGCATCGTTATCTCTTTATACGATGAATTAAATCTGTCTACTTAGATTTATCAACTCTGCCTTCGTGGTGTATTGTCGCTGTCTACAAGACAAATCAATCCTGTTTACCTATCTTTAATTTAATTCTGTTTTCTCGTGGTTGGATCTTCGTGTTTTCTAGGACAAATAAAGTCTGTTTACTTCGGTCTGTGATCTATGTGTCTTCCTGGTTTATTTAAACGCTTTACTAGACTCGTTAACTTTGTTCACCTAGGTTTATCAGCTCTGCCTCCTCGTGGTTTATTTTTTTTGCTGTCTAGGACAAATTAACTCTTGTTTACCTTGGTTTATCAACTCTGTCTTCGTGTTTACTTTCGTCTGTTTACCGAGGTTTACTCTCGTGATTTTTAGTACAAATTAATTGTTTATCTAGGTTTATTAACTCTGTGACCTGGCTTATTCAAGTGCCTTCAAGGTCAAATTAACTTAGTTAACCTAGGTTTATCAACTCTGAGTCTTCGCGATTTACTGTCTTACTTTCAATGACAAATTAATTATGTTTATCTGTGGTTATCAACTCTGTGTCCTAGTGGTTTACTTTCGTCTGTTTAACCAGGTTTACTTTCGTGCTTTATAGGACCAATTAACTCTGTGGTTTACGTTCATGCATTTTAGGACATTAACTCTGTTTACGTAGGTTTGTTAATTATGTGTCCTCGTAGTTATATTTATGCTTTATAGGACAAATTAACTCTGTTTACCATGGGTTATTAATTCTGTATCTTCCTGACATACTTTCGTTCTTTATATGACAAATTAACTCTGTTAACCAAGGTTTATTAACCCTGTGCCTTCGTGGTTTACATTTGCGCATTCTAGGACGAATTAACTGTTTACCTGGGTTTATTAACTATGTGTCTTCGTGGCTTACTTTCGCTATTTATGAAACAAATTAACACTGTTTACAAGGTTTATTAACTCTGAGCCCTCTTGGTTTATTCAAGCGCTTTCAAGGACAAAATGAACTCTGTTCACCTAGGTTTATTTTAAAACCGAAAGTACAAATGCATCCGATAGTTTTATTTGTGGTTTATCAACATCGCTCCTATCTGAAAGGATGAATATAATGCAGAATTAAATGACAGATTTATAATTTTATTTTAAAATGATAATGACTATAGATGAATTTATTCCGCTAAAAAAAAAAAGCCGATTTCGCATCTCATTTGTTTGTCATTTACTTTTGTTCTACTTAAATGCGCTTTTGGTTTGATTTCGTCAGTGTGCATAAACACACACACGCGCGCGCACACACACACACACATATATATATATATATATTATATATATATATATATATATATATATATATATAATATATATGTGTGTGTGTGTGTGTGTGTGTGTGTGTGTGTGTGTGTGTGTGGTGTATGATTTATATAAATTTTCATGCATGGTATTCATAGAGCAAGTTTGTGAATTATTCATATTATCATCGAAAGGATAAATCCACTTAGCAAGGTGGTTTGCGGTTTCATTTCAAGTCATTGTCGCCTCACAGAACGAAAATATTTTATACATATTTTTTCTTTAATGTTTTTGGTGATTTTATTAACTTATTCTGTGATCAATTTTTCTCTAAGTCTTGCATTTCTTCAAAATCCTACACTCCGCTGTTCTGAATTACACCAACCTTTTACTTCTGATTAAAGATCAGTTCTGATATATTTTTTATTTCAGATACTTATAATAATATTTATTAAAAAGGGCTGTTATTTCGGAAGTGCGCGAATCAGAGATCTGAAATTTCATAATCTTTGTTAATATATATTTTTGCAGAAAACTAAAGGTCTGTTCATTTCGATTTGATATTTGAAAAACGTCTAAAGCTCTACGAAAATTAATTATGATATATATATATATATATATATATATATATATATATGTGTGTGTGTGTGTGTGTGTGTGTGTGTGTGTGTGTGTGTGTATAACTGAATCACGAAAGTTAGGAACGTGATAAATGCATAAATAATGGTATAAGCCACGAAGGAAAAATAAACTACAGAGTTTCCGCAAGATCTTTCGATGTTCAACGTCCTTTACTTAGCAGATGAAGGACGTTGAACGTCGGAAGGTATATATGTATTATATATATAATATTATTTATATTTATATGTTATGTATATATTATATATATATATATATATATAATATATATAGATATTATATATATATATTATACTTGTCATAGCGCGTTCGTTCGAACATTATTTCAAATGACGAATATCTTCCAGTCTCCAAAATACATCACCTTCCAAAAGAAAGGAATCCATCACCACATAGCCTTTCATTGACTTGAGTTTTGGCCGCATTCATATTCGCAATGAAAACAGCGGAAAACGGCTCCTTAATTAAGACTCCGGCTAATGTATTTTCGCGAACTGAAACTGACTGAACGCCGCTGGGGTGTGTTCATGTGGAATCTCGCGCCGTCACGTCCTCTATGGGCTGTTTTGTAATCTGTTTCCCATTTCCTGTGGACATTGAGGTTACCATGACCTTTTAAACTGTTAATTGAGTTGCACAGATATGAGGCATTTACGCACCTATCTATTTTTCATTTAGATTGGGAGCATTTTTGTGATTTTCGTTCCGCGTCGAACGGATTTCCGCATCGCCTGAAAGGCAGTTGAACGACACCCTTTAATTGAAAGGCGGTATAGTCTTAACAGCAAGAATAACTGTAATAATAATAATAATAGTATCAAATTTGCCTATTTTAGGGCGAATGATTTTGTTTATTGATTTTTATTTATATTCATTTATATTATTTATTTATTCATTTTGTGAAAACTCTCGCTGTGTGCTCTGTAAATATAGTAGAGTGTATATATATAATCTTATATATATACGCACATGTAAGTATAAATATATATATACACATGTAAGTATATATGTATACATGTGTATAACACACGAATTACTGTATATACTACTACGTGAGGATGAAACACAGCGGCCTCCCCCCCCCCCCCCCCCCCCCATACACACAACCCCTTCCTCCCTAATGCTTATTTGCCATTTATTATTCATAGGTATATTTCCCCTGACCTCAGGACAAGCCCAATCACCATCCCCCCCGCCCCCCCCCCCCTCAAAACTCTGTGACGTCATTTTTATTCTTATTTTTCTACCGTGAGCGCTGACGAATAATCTGTCTTCCGCGTAAACGGTCTACTGTCCGCATAAACGGTCTACCTTCCCAATAAACGGTATACTGTCCGCATAGACCTTCCGCATAGACGGTCTGCTGTCCGCATAAACTGTCTACCTTCCGCGTAAACTGTCTACTGTCCGCATAAACGGTCTACCTTCTGCATATACTGTCTACCTTCCCCATAAACGGTCTTCTGTCCGCATAAATGGTCTACTGTCCGCATAAACGGTCTAATGTCCGCATAAATGGTCTACCTTCTGCATAAAGGGTCTACTGTCTTCATATACTGTCTACCTTCCGCATAAACGGAACCCATAATACACACAACTACTTTCTTTGGTTTGGTTTAACAAATGGATAATAATATCGAATAGGTGGATGAATGAGAGAGAGAGAGAGAGAGAGAGAGAGAGAGAGAGTCAATGTATTTGCTTTATAGTTAAAAGGTCACGATGTCACAATGACGTCACTTTTCGAGTATGACTGTATACTTACTTCTATGACCGCCTCCCTCGTTATATCGTCAGTATATACTGCCATTACTACGAATAATAGTAGTACTGATAGTATGAGTATTATGGAGACCAGTGGAATTCCATCTATTGATTATATCGTTAAAGATGATTAAATGCGTTTTCTATCGTTTTGGAAAAGTATTTTTTGACCGATGTTCGGCATCTTGACAAATGAGAATAATGCAATAAAGGTAGCCAAGACTGAACTACTAGTACAACGAGAGAGAGAGAGAGAGAGAGAGAGAGAGAGAGAGAGAGAGAGAGAGAATACTATACAGCCGGATATTTGTCTATACGAATTATTAACCTCTATAAAAATAGCCTAAAAATTCAGCAGAGAGAGAGAGAGAGAGAGAGAGAGAGAGAAACACCATTTTGACTTTACGAATTGAAATCTTGTTATAATAACCTGAAAATTCAATTTTTTCGTGCAATGAAGTTGTCTAAACTCGTACCTATAAATCGCTTTACGGTAACAGATCCAAATGGTAATCATATATATATATTATATATATATATATATATATATAGTATATTATATATTATATATATATATATATCTTTTATTATATTATATTTATTATATATATATATATATATAGATATATATATATATATATATATCTATATATATATATATATATATATATATATCGGGTTACGGGTCCAACATTGTCTGTCTTAGAGATGATTGTTTTAATACGTAACAGTGAAAGAGTAATTCTGGATTTATTAAAAATTCCAATAAATACCGTGTAATAGATCTTGTTATAGTACATGATAATGAATAAGTAACTGGAAATTTTAATGTATAGTATGATAGGTGTATCCATAATATTATATTCGCTCGTATTTAAACAAATTGAAGAAAGGAGAAAAATTTTATGACAATTGTTTTGATTTTGTTGTCGTTTACAGCAGATTTTACTTATAGTATAATTTATGATTTTATTTATAGCTTAATGAATTTCTGGTCGGAGAAGCCAACGAAGAGGGAGAGAGAGAGAGAGAGAGAGAGAGAGAGAGAGAGAGAGGGTATAATCACAAGTACTCACTATCTTCGTCATCGTGGTGACCTAGGCCTTCACCCATGTGGTCGTCCTCCTCATCTTGGCCTCCGAGGACGTCGTCGAGATCCTTCAGTCCTTTGTTGGTGGGCGTGTTGGACGTAGCGCCCTCACACTCCCCCTTCTCCCCCAGCAGGGGGGGCGAGGCGGAGGAGGGCGGCGGGCCCCTCTGGGCCAGAATGTCGGTGATCATGAACTTGGACCGATGGACCGGTGGATCGGAGGTCGTGTCTCCGCGTACCGGCGAAGGAGACGAAAGACGCCCACCTCCTCCTCCTCCTCCTCCACCCTCGCTGTGGGCGTCGTCCAAGCCGCCCTCGTCGCTGTGGCTGGTGGCTGAGGAGGAGCCTCCTCCGGGCGAGGCGCTGCTGGGCGCGGAAACCCGCCCGCACACTTCCACGGTCATCATACACCGCGGCGGCGGCGGCGGCGGCGGCGCCCACGGATCAAGAGTAATCCTCGGTAGGGGGGAAAACGGGCGTGATGATGCTTGTTTATTCGTGATTTCGCCGCCCGAGCGTCCACAACCGCCCTCCGAAGTGGCTCCGGTCTAGAGGTGGGTCTTTGGGAGTGGTATCATGGCCGCCTCCTGGGTCATACCATGAGAGAGATGGAGGGAGCGTGAGAGAGAGAGATTCTGAGAGACTTGAGAGAGAGAGAGACAAAAAGGGAGCGAGCGATCTAAGAAATCTATTTCACTAGAGGTGTCCTCTGTCTCTCTCGCTTGGCCAGGGCGTTTTTTTCTTTTATTTTTTTGGATATCTGTAGGCAGCGGATTAGACGCAAAATAGTTCTCTAGAGGGTTCTTGCGTTAGTCACTTGCGATTAGTCAAACAGGTGGCGCTTTTCACGTCCGCACTACCCGCACCTGTCCACGGTTATGTGGTCGCGCCACTGACGGCGACGATATGGTTGGTGGTGGTGGTGGTGTCGGGAGGTCTCTCTCTCTCTCTCTCTCTCTCTCTCTCTCTTTCTCTCTCGAAACACCACACCATCAACCCCAATGTTGCCAACAAGCCAGCCAGCTAGCGGGTCGTCCCAGGTGCCAGAGTTTTTGCTCCCACCTCCAACTGCCTAAAAATCTCTCAAGCTATTCAGTATTATCCTGAGCTTTCTCTCGTCATTTGAACCTTCATGAGAGAGAGAGAGAGAGACATTGACGCCCGTTTTTATCCGAATTCGTTTCGAAAAAGGGCCAGCGAAACGATCCCCATTTCGTTCCGTCAGTGCGACTGGCACCTTTGGCGCGAAGGAGTGTCTGGCCCCGCCCCTTGCAAATCGATGCCCCGCCCCTCCTCCTTCTTTGGCTCCTCCCTCCTCCCTCCTCCTCCTCCTCCTCCTCCTTCAGGTCTACCGATGGACTCGCTGGAGGTTTAGATTCACTCTCACATCCGCTTCTGAAAACTCCTTGAACTTATACAAAAGCATTTATGTATTTCATTACCAGACATCTGGGATCAAGATCCACCCACACCCTCACTCTCTCCCAACCTCCATGACCTCTCCTCCCTCCCGCCCCGCTTCCATGACTCCGTTCCATACTTACTGGAAACTGGAAGAGATTCATCGCCTTGATTGAGTTTTTTTATTTATCTATCTATTTATTTATTTGTTTATCTATTTATCTTAATTTTCGACCTTCAATTCACGAAAACTCCCTCCATTTGATATTAAAGTAAATAAAGTTGATATATATAGTTATACACAGACGTGCCTGATGACAGCGGACTTCAAACTGAGAGAGAGAGAGAGAGAGAGAGAGAGAGAGAGAGAGAGAGAGAGAGAGAGAGAGAGCAAATTGGTTCGATTAACCCGTTCAGAGTCGTTTAACATTTCTCGGTCATTAAAACAAAAATAATTGGCTGTTCCTTCTACATTAATTTCTTTGTCTCCAATTATTTTTTATTATTATCTCTTTAAAAATAAGTACTTGCCATTACAATTCATCGTCGCTCCTAGTAACAAACCTGCGAGTTTTTGTTCTGATTCTTTTTTATGTTAAACAAAAAAGTGTATCTTGCATGTATGTGTTCTTGAAGGGAGTACTTAAAAAGTGTATTCTTGTACACTTGATGAGAGTTATACTTAATAAGTCCATGCGTGTATACCTGATAAGTTATTTAGAAATGTATACGCGTACATTTAATGAGCGTTAGTTATTTAAAAAGTGTATGCGTGTATACCTGATAATAGTTACTTAGAAATGTATATGCATACACTTAATGAGAGTTATGCTTAATAAGTGTATGCGTGTATACCTGATAATAGTTACTTAGAAATGTATATGTGTACACTTGATGAGAGTTAGTTATCTAAAAAGTGTATGCGTGTATACCTGATAAGTTACTTAGAAATGTATAGTATGCGTACACTTGATGAGAGTTAGTTATTTAAGCAGTGTATGTGTGTATACCTGATAAGTTACTTAGAAATGTATATGCATACACTTGATGAGAGTTAGTTGTTTATAAAGCGTACGCGTGTATTCCTGATAATAGTTACTTAGAAATGTATACGCGTACACTTAATGAGAGTTAGTTATGCTTAAAAAGTGTATGCGTGTGTACCTGATAATAGTTACTTAGAAATGTATACGCATACACTTAATGAGAGTTATGCTTAATAAGTGTATGCATGTATACCTGATAAGTTACTTAGAAATGTATACGCTTTCATTTAATAAGAGTTAGTTATTTAAAAAGTGTATGCGCATATACCTGATAATAGTTACTTAGAAATGTATAAGCGTACACTTAATGAGAGTTATGCTTAATAAGTGTATGCGTGTATACCTGATAATAGTTACTTAGAAATGTATGGGTACACTTGATGAGAGTTAGTTATTTAAAAAGTGTATGCGTGTATACCTGATAAGTTACTTAGAAATGTATATGCGTACACTTGATGAGAGTTAGTTGTTGAAAAAGTGTATGCGTGTATACCTGATAAATTACTTAGAAATGTATATGCGTACACTTGATGAGAGTTAGTTGTTGAAAAAGTGTATGCGTGTATACCTGATAAGTTACTTAGAAATGTATATGCGTACACTTAATGAGAGTTAGTTTATTTAAAAAGAGTGTGCTTGTACACTTGGTGAGAATTACTTGAAAAGTGTGTGCATCTATTATTTGATGAATATGCGTGCATACTGAATGAGAGTAAGCTATTTAAAAAGTGTATGCGTGTATACTTAAAAGATTAATTAACTTCTGGAGACGACTAAGAAGAAATCACTTTAGAAAACTGGCAATTTGAATATTGTTTGTCTATCTGACAAGAAACTTTATTTAGACGTTAAAATAGATTGTTCCCAAGTCAACACAACACATCTCTTTAGGCACTTCTTACTATAATTACAAACACACTCCTACACACATACACATTCATATAGACATATATACATACTCACACACACACACACATATACACACACACTAACAGAATTAAAGGCAGCCTCCAGCTTTTCATGTAAGTAGAGATCACCAGAAAAGTAATATATTTTTGCCTGTCAGGAAAATTATTGAGAAAATGGGCCTTATTATCTTGATTTCTTAAACTTACTTAGTTACCTGAATTACCTGTGCGCGTCATCAAAGGGTATTGAATTCCTGTAGACTGCTATTATTATTATTATTATTATTATTATTATTATTATTATTATTATTATTATTATTATTATTATTATTATTATTACTACCAAGAATCCTCTTATGTGTAAAAACATTATACCGATGAAAATTAAAAAAAGAAAAAAGAAATTAATGAATAAATAAAGTTAATTCAACAACATGGTAAGATAATATACAAGAGGAATTCGTTTAATTAAAGCCAAAATGACGGACTTTCAGAGTTGGTGCCTTGACTAAACAAAGACAGCGATGAAAAGAAACTGGAAATTGAAGAATGAAGCCAAAAATATTGCTATTATTATTGTTGCCGTTGCTATTATTATCATTATTACCGTAAGCTTAATAAAAGTCTTAAGGTTTTTTTTTTGCGTTTTATTACAGAAAGGAAAGGTAGTCGCAGTGACGTCATCTTGATTCTTACTGCTGATTGGCTGGAGCCTGCTCGAACTCACGAATCGAATTGAGTTGTAGAGACGGACAAATATTTTAAGAGTATTTGTATGTTTGCAGTTGCTTGGTATTCTAATGTTGAGCAAATAAACAACACACATACAAACATACCTACATACATATATATATATATATATATATATATATATATATATATATATATATATATATATGTGTGTGTGTGTGTGTGTGTGTGTATGTGTGTGTGTTTGTGTGTGTGTGGGTGGTTCTCCCCCATGCAGTATGGAAGACGCCATCAGATCATCTTATCAATATGCGCCTCTCTTCAATAAACTTGGAGAAGTGGTGCCCTTCCGTTCGAGGACTCCGTTCCTCCTCCCGCGGATATGACCAATATATTGGAGTCCTTCAACATGCATCGTCCACATTTCACATTCGCTGCCGCTCTCTCTCTCTCTCTCTCTCTCTCTCTCTCTCTCTCTCTCTCCATGTCTGTCTGTCTATATTATTTTGTGATCTATTTAATTTCTGTGGTTTTTATTTAAGTAATGGAAGATTAATAGTAGAGCCATTTTCTCTGTCTGCCTGTCTGTCTGTCTCTTTCTATTTGCAGTTATTGTTGAAAAATAAGTTAAAAAAAAAAAAAAAAAAAAAAAAAAAAAAAAAAAAAAAAAAAAATAGTTATAATCTCTCTCTCTCTCTCACATCTCTCTCTCTCTCGTCTCTCTCTCCTCCTCTCACTCTCTCTCATTAGAAATGAATAAATAAATAAATACGAATATATATATATATATATATATATATGTAATTACGTTTTTATTAACTTTTATAAACAATATTGGTGTTAAGTCTTAAAGAAACACAATTATTTGATACATTTCCTATAACGAATTGGCTTGAGAGTCTTAGAAATATTGATAGACAGTCATTTTTGTTTACTTTTGTTATATTTCGATCTTTTACAGTGAATTTAAAAAAAAACATTGATTCAGTACTAAACTACTGTGACGTCATATAGTAATCTCGTAGTTATGTCATTTTTTGACGGAAAATGACAACCGCCTCTTAAAGGTTAGTCATTGCTTGGAATTTTTATAAAAACTATATTTTTCAGTCTTTGGATAATGGCCTTGTTTTCGTGATTTTTTTTTTTTTTTTCGTGTCTCTCATTCGTCTGTGTTCTTGTGGTCGTTTCGTAGAATAGGCTATGTAAAATATTCAAAATAATTTCACACTATGTCCTCCTTGTGATATAAAATTCAATTTAACATTACATCCTCGTGGGTGATTTAAAATTAATTTTGAATTCTCTCCTCGTTTGGGGATTAAGAATTAATTTCACATTATTTCCTCTTTGGGGATTTAAAATTAGTTTCACTTATTTCCTAGTGGTAATTTAAAATTAATTTCATATTTCCTGGTGGCCATGTAAAATTAGTTTCACGTTACTTCCTGGTGGTGATTTAGAAATAGTGGTGGCGATTTTAAATTAATTTCATATCCCCTGGTAGTGATTTAAAACTAGTTTCACATTACTTCCTGGTGGTGATTTAAAATTAGTGTCATATTACTTCCTGGTGGTGATTTAAAATTAATTTCACATTACTTTCTTTGTGGTGATTTAAAATTAGTATCATATTACTTCCTGGTGGTGATATTAAATTAATTTCTTATTGCTTTTTGTGGTGATTTAAAATTAGTTTCTCAATACTTCCTGGTGGTGATTTAAAATCAATTTCACATTACTTCCTGGTGGTGATTTAAAATCAATTTCACATTACTTCCTGGTGGTTATTTAAAATTAATTTCACATTACTCCCTGGTGGTGATTTAAAGTTAGTTTCACAATATTTCTTGGTGGTGATTTAAAATTAGTTTCACACTACTTCCTATTGGTGATTTATAATTAATTTCCCATTATTTCCTCTTGGTTGTTTGAAATTAACGTGGTAGTCAAAATGAATTTGACTGCTTCCTGGCCGTGACTTGTAATAATTTCAGATTATTTTCTGGTGGTGATTTCAATTACTTTCATTTTTGCCTCATTGGTGATTCAAAATTGATTTACCATTATTTTCTAGTGGTAGTTTAAAATTACCATTTCTGAATATATTTATGCAGTGCAAGTTTGCACTTCTGCATACAGGTGAACCTACCATTTCTGAATGTATTTATACAGTGCATGCTGGCACCTTCGTATACAGGCACTCCCTTACGAATGCAAAGATGAATATGTGTGCTGGAACCTACTTTAGAAGCCATTTCTATATTCTAATAAACATCTCCAAGAGTAAATTCAGAGAGAGAGAGAGAAAGAGAGAGAGAGAGAGAGAAAGAGAGAGAGAGAAAGAGAGAGAGAGAAAATCTCTTCTATGGCACCCGACTGTGAAATCGATCCAAATTACCGTCGGGGTAATCATTCATTACCTTAGGAACTCCACCCAACACTTCCGGTCGCATTTTCGTGATGATACACCCCCCCTCT
>NC_087200.1:11949525-11984525 GCF_015104395.2 Macrobrachium nipponense | reverse complement strand
AATAAATTTCTTTGTATACAAAAAACACAGAAGTAGAAAGAGAATCACAGAGCTTGGCATAAGAGTGAACGAGCAGCCACTGAATCTTGCAATCCCGGACGATTCAATGATTTCCAAAGAGTAAATGTGAGAAGAAGGAGCTTGACGGGTGTTACGAAGTTGCCTGAGAAAAGGAGTTTTTTTTTTCCCTTGGGCTCGACGTAGGAAGTTTAAAGTTGCCGAGAGAGAGAGAGAGAGATTTTCACCAGTGAAATATGATCGCCAGTCATGTGTTCCGTGTCACTCGTTTTGGAAATCGGTTGCCAAATGGTCTTATTTTCTCGTATTGCAAAAATAAAATTAAATGTTTTTCTCTTTTTATTTTTACCTGTAAACCTTTTGACATCGCTAACGTTCACTCAAAATTCCAAACGCTTTTAAAACCGGAAGACGAAGGAACCTGCATGTTCCTTTATATTGCCGGTCGTATTATCTAAATGATTATTCATTTTCTTCGATCGATTACCGGAGTATTACGTTCAGTAAACAATCAGATGACCGTTTTCTGTTCGGCAATAACTCCCAGATCGAGAGTCGTATTATTATCATTCGATCCGAGGTTGAATTTGGCGGACGAAAATTCGCTTGGCAATCACCGAGTGCGTTCCAAAGGTCGCCATTAGTCGGGAGAGTTAAAAGATATATATGCAAGTTGTACCACCGGCATGTCGGAGAGAGAGAGAGAGAGAGAGAGAGAGAGAGAGAGAGAGAGAGAGAGAGAGAGAGAGACTATAATACCGATATATCAAAGGAAAAATTTCCAATAGAGAGAGAGAGAGATTATAAAACTTTACCGATTTATCCTTAGTAAAATTTCCAATAGAGAGGAGAAGAGAAAAAATGAGAGAGAGAGGAGAGTAGAGTAGAGAGACGAGAGAGAGAGAGAGAGAGTGCTGGGGGGGGGTGGGGGACATAAAAACCTTACCGATATATCAAAGGAAAAATTTCCAAGAGAGAGAGAGACAAAATCTTTACCGATATATCCTTAGTAAAATATCGAAGGAGACAGACAGACAGACATACTATAAAACTATACCGATATATCAAACGTAAAATTTCTAATAAAAAGAGAGAGAGAGAGAGAGAGAGAGAGTCACTGATTGTATCAAATGACAGCCATTGGTTCCAGCTCGCGATGAGGGCTTTCTCTGACGGTAAACTAAGGCATAAACTGTTGTGTTCCGCAAATCACCGTCATCTTGAATTTCCTGACTGAACGCAACCTCTGGTTTGGATATAGAATTCGTATCTTAAAGTTTGTCCCTTGGAGCTCTTACAACTAACTGTCTTATTCATGGCTAATGTTTGTCTTCTGAGGCCTGCACAAAACAGGGGTAATTCTCTCTCTCTCTCTCTCTCTCTCTCTCTCTCTTTCTCTCTCTCTCTCCCTCTGTGTGCGTGTGTGTGTTTGTGTGTAATAACATTGACAAAATATCATCATTTAGTAAATTTAACATGTTGTATGAGTAGTAATTCTCTCTCTCTCTCTCTCTCTCTCTCTCTCTCTCTCTCTCTCTCTCTCTCTCTGTGTGTGTGTGTGTACTAACATTGACAAAATATCATCATTTACCTAATTTTAACATGCTGTATGAGTAGTAATTCTCTCTCTCTCTGTCTTTCTGTGTGTTTGTGTGTACTAACATTGACAAAATATCATCATTTACTAAATTCTAACATGTTGTATGAGTAGTAATTCTCTCTCTCTCTCTCTCTCTCTCTCTCTCTCTCTCTCTCTCTCTCTCTCAAGATGGTCAGTGACCTCTTTAAGAAGGGGGAGTGAGAGAGGCGAATAAACAGAGTGAAGATCCAGCCAGATTTTTAAATACTGTGACTTCCAAAGATTTCTTGCTTCACATTGGCGTGTTTGTCCGACCAGAATATGGGTTAGTGTATAGCATTTCAAGTTCGATCAAGATTTTTTTTTTTTCTTTTTTCGTATTTGTCTTCTCGCAATATCTTCGCTCAAATTCATCATCTTTCACCTCTTTCTATCTTCCTTCATCCTGAACTTCCTTATTCCTTTTCTTCTTCGGCTTCACTGAATGTCTGCTTTTTTTTTTTTTCTTATCACCAGAAATACACATCTCTAACCCCCTCAGTGGAATGCCCGATTCTCGGGTATTCCACTGAGGGGGTTAGAGATGTGCATTTCTGGTGATAGAAGGTCACTCTCGACGTGGTTCGGAAGTCACGTAAAACCGTTGGTCCCGTTGCTGATTAACCTTACTGGTTCCATGCAACGTAAAAATACCATACAAACAAACAAAGAGGTAGATTGCTAAACAAAACGTCTTTGGAAAAGTGCTTCATTAGAAAGAGATTAACTCTAAATGAGTATTATTATTATTATTATTATTATTATTAGTTATTATTATTATTATTATTATTATTATTCAGAAAATGAAACCCATTCATATGGAACAAGCCCACCAAAGGGACCACTGACTAGAAATTCAAGCTTCTAAAGAACTTGGTGTTCATTAGGGAGAAGTAACAAGACGTGATAGGGAATATAGACAGAAGGGACCACTTACAAGAAAATAAAAGAGAAATAAGTTAACAAATCAACAGCACATAGGTTAAAAGGGTATATGTAGAATCCGAGGAGAACTGTTTGAGGGTAGTAATGCATTGGAGCTTGGCTTGAACTCTTGACGTTTATGTAAGAAAAGACAGGCAGTCTTCTGAAAAAACGTTATAACCTTTTGGAAATTTACACTTCTGGATATGTGGCAGAGCGTAAACTTTTTTTTTTTTTTTTTTTTTCTTTTTTTTTTTTTTTTTTTTTTTCCGCAAGATTTTTTTCGAAATTGTTCGACCTCATTGCGCTATTAAAGTCTGCCATTACGCCATTAAAAAGTCGATGTAATTGGATGAAACGGAAGGGAATTAATGACGAGAAAGAGAGAGAGAGAGGAGACTACGAAGAATAACGCAGTGTTTAGGGTGCAATAGTAGAATGCGCTTTGAGGAGACCGATGAAGAATAATGCAATGTTTAGGCTGCAATAGTCAAATGCGCTTTGAGGAGACCTATGAAGAATAATGCAGTATTTAGGGTGCAATAGTCAAATGCGCTTTGAACAAAATACCAACAAAACCTTATAAAGTGGGACTATACTTATTCAAACAAAAGGCTGAAACTAAATGATCTTAGTGTGGAGCCGCTGAGAAGTTCATTAAACTCTGGAATCTCATCTTTTTTGCATGTGTTCTTAACACGAAGGGAAAATATTACTGCATTTTATTTTAAGCTTATTTTTAACCTTTTCTAATAGAAGCTTTCTTTCACATTTTGTTAGTAGATGAATGACTAGTTCATCGGTTACTAAATATTTGTTATAGTAGAAGATTACGATTATTATAATGTTATATTATAACAGAAAATATGAATGCAAGAAAACCCTTTATTTTTGGTGTCATTCAATCAAGACGAAGTGAACACACACACACACACATATATATCATATAACAAGGTTTGAGTAAAATCTTCTATTAAGTAAAAAAAAAAGATAATAATAAAATGCCGTAATATTCTTTCTTTGTGTCTTCTGACTCTGTTGCATAACTTTACAGCAGCTCGATACAAAGATCATTTTGTCTTTCTTTTGTTTGAATAAGTACTCCACTAAATAAGGTCCTGTTGATCTTTTTGTTCAAGGCGCATTCAACTAATGCGTGTGTCCAAGGCGCATTCGACAAACTGTTAATTTTTAAGTGGAGAATTGATTATACTTTTAAAAACTTCATTATTCTTCCTAGTCTCGTCTCGTCTCTCTCTCTCTCTCTCTCTCTCTCTCTCTCTCTCTCTCTCTCTCTCTGTGCTAGCATTCACCACCATTTCCTGAAATGTAACATGCCATATATGAGTAGAAATTCTCTCTCTCTCTCTCTCTCTCTCTCTTTCTCACACACACACACACACACACACACACACAAACTTTTGTCTCAGTGCTGTCTGGAACGAGTTGTTAATCCAAAGGTCATTCCGTTGCTTGTTATTGAGGGTTATTGTAAAGACACTCGTTGCCAGTAGTAAAGGGTTGTAACCCAAGGACGCGATTGTGGGTTGTTAAACCCAAATTCTGCTTACTGCCCTAAGTTTGGATTGTTAACTGCCTGAATGTTTAACCAATCTCAAAATTACCAGGTTATTATGAGTTGTTTTTCTCGATTCTCTTCTTTGTGACTATTTGGGTTATTAAACCCACTTTCCCTGTCGTTTGCTATGGGGCGCTGTTAATCCTATCTGCTTGCTGATTGGGTCGTTGAACCCAAGCCCTGCCGGTCATCAGATCTTGTGGGTCGTAATTCCCAACGACTCCGTGTTATGAGTCTTAAATTTATTGAATCCAAAACCTAGCCTTTGCCAGTTAATGTGGGTTATTTATGGCAAAGACATCATCGACACTTTTCGGGTTGTGGGTTGCTAATTCCAGCAGCGGCTTTGTGTTGTCTGTCTAAGGTTATTAAACCCAAAACCTCCTCCTTGTTTTTGCCAGTTATTGTGAGTTGTTGGCAGCAAAGACTTCAGTGTCGATGTTTGGATCTGTAAAACCTGAGTCCTACGTTTTGGGCTGTTAATCCCAAAGGCTCTCCGTTGTCAGTCAAAAGTCATGAGACCCAAAACTTCCCTGTCGTTATTTTTTGAGGGTTGTTAGCAGCAAAGATTTTAAAGTAGGTTTTTGTGTTCATAAACCTAAATCCTGCCTTTTGGGTTGTTAATCCCAAAGGCTCTCCGTTGTCAGTCTAAGGTTATTAAACCCAAAATCTCCCTTTTGGGTTTTGGGTTGTTAAATCTAAGGTTATTAAACCCAAAACCTCCCCGTTGCCAGTTACAGGGAGTTGTTAGTGACAAAGGCTTTATTGTTGATGTGTGGGTTGATAAACCCAAATCCTGCCTTCGGGTTATCATCCCATTTGGATTAAAGGCTCACCGTTGTCAATCTAAGCTTATTAAACCCAAAACGCCCCTTCGTCCTTCATTGAGGGTTGGTGGTATCAGTTGCGAGTTGTTGGTAGCAAAGACTGCATTGTCGGTTTTTGGGTTGATAAGCCCGAATCTTGCCTTTTGGGTTGTTAATCCCAACGTCTCTTGTGTTGTCAGTCTAAAGATATTAAAGCCAAAAACCTCCCTCCCTCCCTCCCCATTGCCAATTATTGTGAGTTGTTAGTACTAGCAAAGACCCACTCTCTGCATCGTGTTGGCGTGCAGCGAAATCGAGTGGTTATTAAGGGTGTGTTCCCCCTCCCAGCGATGGAAACGACGTAATGAGATGTCACGAAACGTCTTTCATTACCCAACAACGAAATCACAGAGCGTAATGGTCGATTCGTACCATCCGAATGTTCTCGTCTTGATGGCGACTTCGTTCCTTTCCCCAACGGAAGAGGGTTTCTTTTTTTTTCTGTCTCTCTCTCTCTCTCTCTCTCTCTGTCTCTTTCTCTGTGATTCTTTTCTTCTCCAGCTTTTGATTTATAACTAAATGACGCTTTGAGTTTTTCGTGTAAATCATTCAAAAGCGGGTGGGAATGCTTTAAAAATGGGTCGTGAATAGGTGACCTCTGGCGATTTCGAAGTTATATTCGTTGTTAAGGGCTGTGATTTATGGCTTCGTAATGGACAGGAAGGGAATTGCTTTTGCAATTTACGAACTATTGCGAGGATCTGGCCGATATGAATATTTGGAGACGTGGCAGTGATTTAGAAATAATCATGGCGGAGGTACTTTTGTGTTAGTTCTGATGGCTCCGACTTCACAGCTTCGTCGACTTTGATGAAATTGAATGGGCTCGTGTTCGCCACTAGATGCCTTTCTTGTTTAATGATTCGTTTGAGAAATTCCTGCATATAAAGGTCGTGCGTTGTAAGATTTTGCAGTTTACGTCAATATATTGTTGAGAGTTCATGGCCGTACCAGTTGACCAGCATTTGCTGTAAATCACGTCACAGTACGTACCTCTGAAACTTAGTTGCACATACATCATAGAATATGTTGCGTACAAGGCAATAACCAACTTGTGATCCTTACCAGTTCTTCATGTAATTATCCCGCACTAGCAGACATAACGCCCAGTTAGGGGTGGGGGGGAGGGGGGTTAGGATGAAACCCAATCATAAACTATCTTAGGGGTCCCCACTATAACCCTGCCAAGTTTCAAGCCCATCGCACCAGCCGTTTGGCCGTGATTGGATGACAAACAGACGGACGGAGTGACAGACATAAAGCCCATTGTAGAGTAAGATTAGCCAAAGATTCGTTCTCTACTCACGGTTGTTGCTTTGCTTTGTCTTCAACTTGTTCGTGATATGTATGCAAAACGTTTCTGACATGTGTAATGACATGTCAAAAGATCCAAATTCTGTCCTGAAGGCTTCTGCCATCATCTGCTGTTGGTCACCCTCCCATGAATGATAGTGAATGATAGTGGATTAATGACTCGTGGCAGAGTGGAAGTATATATATAGATATATATATATATATATAATATATATATATATATATATATATATATATATATATATATATATATATATATATCGAGCTACAATGTCCTTTAATATCTAATTCGCTCTACCTAGGAATTAATATATTTTCATATATGCTTAACCGAAGGGGAATTTTTTCTCGATAATAGACTTGCCTGGACCAGGGCGCGAACCCATGGATCCTTTCAATCCAGGAACGTCAGTGAAGCTTTTACCTACTACACCACCGCGAGAGGTAAAAGCTTCACTGACGTTCCTGGATTTGAAAGGATCCATGGTTCGCGCCCTGGTCAGGCAAGTCTTATTATCGAGAAAAAATTCCCCTTCGGTTAAGCATATATGAAAATATATTAATTCCGAGGTAGGTAAAAGCTTCACTGACGTTCCTGGATTTGAAAGGATCCATGGGTTCGCGCCCTGGTCCAGGCAAGTCTATTATCGAGAAAAAATTCCCTTTCGGTTAAGCATATATGAAAATATATTAATTCCGAGGTAGAGCGAATTAGATATTAAAGGACGTTGTAGCTCGATATATGTATATGAATCACGGAAATGTGATATGACTTTTAGATATATATATATACTAGATATATAGATAGATAGATAGAGATAGATATAGAAGGGGAAGCCACGGTATGTATGTATGTATATATGTGCGCCCAAAAACAACTTGTCCCAAAAGAGCTATAGTAGATTCACATCACCCATGCATCTGATGTCTAGGGCCAGTCCCTTACGACGCTCCTGATTGGCCGTTGATAAGCCAATCACAGGGCTGGAAACTCCCAGTCTCTCTCGAGAGAGTTCACATAGACAGGATGTATGTTCCACCTCTCCTGATGAATACGCCTTTCAAAAATATCCCTTAGGAGAGGTGGAACATACTACGTCCTGCTTATGTGAATTCTCTAGAGAGAGACTGAGAGTTTCCAGCCCTGTGATTAGCTTATCTAACAGCCAATCAGGAGCGTCGTAAGGGACTGGCCTAGACATCAGATGTACCGGTGATGTGAATCTACTATAGGATGGCTAATGCTAAAATCGCTACTGTGACAAAAAGCTAGTGCTGAAAGTCCTGTTAACCGAAATAGCTAATTTCAAGAAACTGGTGTTTGTGCTTAAGTGTTAAAATTGTTTACGATAAATAGTAAAGGGATAGCAGGTAGAATAAAACTACATATTTTGCCGCTTAGCTGTTATCCCATAATCAGGTTTTCGTTTTTTTTTTTTTTTTTTTTTTTATCTCATTTTAGCCGAGATCGTAATGTTTTACCATTTCGCAGTGAACGCCACCAGGTCCCAGAAAGGAAGTGATATGATTAGCTACGAAAAGATTTTTTTTGATAGTAAAATCAAGACACAAACAAAGCAACCCAGAACTCTGGAGAAGTCTGACTGTAGTAGACTCAGTTGAACTGGAATTGAATTTTGAAGTAACGCCTGGACAACAACGTAATCATGCTCCAGATCCCTGCACTGGAAAATGCTAGGTAGGGCTGACTGCTGGAAGTAGAATGAATGAAGGAGAAGAAGGAGAAGACGCAGCCTCTAATTCTAGGCAATGATTCTCGAAGAATTATTCCCAATGGCTGGACGTCCGACGAAGCAATGGCGAATGCCCTCTCCCCCCCCCCCCCCCCCCCCCCCCCCCCCCCTTCCCCCCCCCCACCATCCCCACCCCCCCTACCCTCCCCCTACCCTCCCCCCCAAAAAAGTGCTCTCCAGAAACGCGTACAACGAAAACGTTGTGAAAATGAAGGCTACCTTCGTGACCCTATACGTCAGTTGATGAGTTGATGCTTCCCGAACAAAGATTATTCAAAATCCTCAAAGACAAATGTCCAGCTTGTAACCTTGAAAACGCAACGTTAGATTTTGCAAACTCAGCTCTCAATGCTTCCATGAAAGTATTTTCAAGATGCAAACTTAAACTGACGTTCCTGTCATCCTTCCCAGTCAGTACGAAGAACGGTACAGAACACTGTGTTAACAAATACCTACGTATCTGATACCAGCTGCCTTCTCTATTGCAAGACGCTTGCAGATTGGCGTTCCTTAGCTCCTGATAAAGAGATGCATATTTCTGAGAAGAACGGGAATTTTTGCAATTGCATGAAGAAATGCAAACCTTGTATGACTATTTTTAAAGAAACTTGCTCTGGGAGACGCCAGAGAAGAGGAAGGAGAATACCCACATATCCCATCGAATTGTGGAATGTTCCGCAAAGAACAGAAAATGGTAAACAAGGACAAATAATACGATAGAGAGAGAGAGAGAGGCAATGCTTGACTCTGTTCATCCAACCGTATAGCGCTATCTTCGGGGAATTCAGAAAGAAGTAATATTACAGAGAATTAATCTGATTAAATATATCAGTGAACACCAAGCGCATGTCAAAAACAGAACCAAATAAATTAACGATAGATTAAGAACTTTATTAACAAGCACTCACATCATAGAATATCTACTAGAGTTTTTTTTTTTTTTTTTTTTGCGGGCGATCAACTAAAATACAATAACATTCAAGCTTTACTTGTTTTTATCATTATCAAGTGTTTTATACTTAATTTTTATGATAGAGTATTTTAATCGTAACTATTATGGATATGATTTAGAACCTTTTTATACATGTAAAAAAAACTGTTGTTCTGATTTCTCTTATTCGTTAAGGGTCTCGGTTGAAATTCGTTGACTTTTGGCTGAAATTGCTTCAATGTCAAATGGATTGATATGCAAACAGTGTTGATTTCTTGCTCAAATGTAGAATACAAACGCCATATAGCTCTGTCGCCCTCCAAATTAGGGAATCTTATATCTAACAGAGAACTCGGTAGAATTCAGCATGATAAGATTCGTTTTTTTATTTTTATTTTTATTTTTTTGTAAGAACAGAATGTAATGTATTTATTTATTTATTTGTTAATTATTTTTTTTTTACCCTTTTCAGTAAGTGATCTCTTCTTACTGTGTTTCCCAATACCTTCTGTTACTTCTTTTTTAATGAACTCCACATATATATATATATATAATATATATATATATATATAATATATATATATATATATATATATATATAACACATATATATATATATTTTTTTTTTTCTTTTTTTTTGGAAGCTTGAATTTCAAGTCCATGGTTCCTTTGGTGGATAATGATATATGAATGGTGTTCATCTTCTGGATAATATTAATAATAATAATAATAATAATAATAATAATAATAATAATAATAATAATAATAATAATATGCAGTAGATTCTATCACCTTAAAGGCAATAATTGCTGCTCTGTATTTATGCAAATGAGCAACCTTTGCATCGTCGCATTTTTAAATAAGATGTCATGGAAGACAGAATATTTTTGATAATCTTGAAACGAGGTATTAATGTAATACATTTCGTTTAAAATGTTTCGGAGAGAGAGAGAGAGAGAGAGAGAGAGAGAGAGAGAGAGAGTAATAGTAGCTATAGTAGTTTCACATCAACCGTTTATCTGAAGTCTAGGCCAGTTCCTTACGACGCTCATGATTGGCTGTTGATAAGCCAATCAAAGGGCTGGAAACTCTCAGTCTCTCGAGAGAATTCACATAGGCAGGATGTATGGTCCACTTCCCCTGAGGGATACGTCTTTCAAAAGTACCCCTCAGGAGAGGTGTAACATACATCCTGCCTACGTGAACTCTCTCGAGAGAGACTGAGAGTTTCCAGCCTTGTGATTGGCTTATCAACAGCCAATCAGATAAACGGTTGATGTGAATCTACTATAGGAAGTATTTTTAAAGTTTTTATATACTATGCAGGCAGTTTATTTATTTATTTATTTATTTATTTATTTATTTATTTATTTATTTATTTATTTGCTTATTTATTTATTTTATGCTTGAAAAGGAATCGGTAAATGACGATTACATGTCTACCCGGGAGAATAAACCTTTTAAAAACGAAACTTACTTTTGTATGTGAGTTTTGCATAAAATAATCGCGAATTTTCCTTTTAGTGTTTCGATGCTAGAAATATATCAACTTCTCTATAACTGTTTTTATATAGGAATGTTAATTTTTCTAAGTTCCATTTAAGAAGAAAGAGGGAAATGTTCGTATCTTCTCAGACCAATTGTCATTCAGTTCTATTTGTAATCGCGATTTCACATTCATTCACCTACTCACTCAGTCCGTGAGTGAATCATTCCCAACCTCACTCACGGGATTCCTTCCGTGCTCGATTTTGAACTACCGTCAGGATGGGCGTTGCCAACACCCCCCACCCCCCAATACGCAATATCTTTCCATTTTATTGAATTGCTTTGAGGTTTTCCTTCTGTTACATCTTTTAAAACCTTTTCTGTTCTCAATCTCCTTTTCAGCGCTGAGTGATCTCGTAGGTCCCAGCGCTTAGCCTTTGAACTAAATATTATATTCAATAACTATAGCAAGCGGAAACGCGGACATCTTTAGAATCTTCGAAATACATTTGGCCAAAAGGATAGCGAACGCTTCGGTCTGCTACGTGAAAATAGCCTCTGATCTTCAGCGCACAGCTGCTGAATATAATCCGCTGGGTACAGTAACACAGCTATCAAAGAAATCATGTTTTTTCTCTCTCCCCATTACTGCTTCCATTAACGAAAGTGTACGAAAATTTCAAGCGTTTATTTCTACTTGGTATTATAAATCCGCGCTTTTTTTCTGTTTTCTTCACTGGCCATTAGAATACTTAAATTTTTTTTTCTCTTTAGATTTTCTGTGATTTCCTTCGTCAGTTATCTATTTTAAAGAAACGTTTTAGATATTTAAATGAAAGAGGTTTCTTGCGAGATGAATCAGCTCGGCGTATTGTGCTTATAAGAACTCCGTAATGCCAATTCTTAAATAGGAATTTGCGTGAAACGGACGCTTTTTCGATGCTCCATTTATAAACGACTGAAATCAATCAATTCATGCATATTGTTATTATTATTATTTTTTTTTTTTTTTTGCTCTATCACAGTCCTCTAATTCGACTGGGTGGTATTTATAGTGTGGGGTTCCGGGTTGCATCCTGCCTCCTTAGGAGTCCATCACTTTTCTTACTATGTGTGCCGTTTCTAGGATCACACTCTTCTGCATGAGTCCTGGAGCTACTTCAGCCTCTAGTTTTTCTAGATTCCTTTTCAGGGATCTTGGGATCGTGCCTAGTGCTCCTATGATTATGGGTACGATTTCCACTGGCATATCCCATATCCTTCTTATTTCTATTTTCAGATCTTGATACTTATCCATTTTTTCCCTCTCTTTCTCTTCAACTCTGGTGTCCCATGGTATTGCGACATCAATGAGTGATACTTTCTTCTTGACTTTGTCAATCAACGTCACGTCTGGTCTGTTTGCACTTATCACCCTATCCGTTCTGATACCATAGTCCCAGAGGATCTTTGCCTGATCGTTTTCTATCACTCCCTCAGGTTGGTGCTCGTACCACTTATTACTGCAAGGTAGCTGATGTTTCTTGCACAGGCTCCAGTGGAGGGCTTTTGCCACTGAATCATGCCTCTTTTTGTACTGGTTCTGTGCAAGTGCCGGGCATTCACTTGCTATGTGGTTTATGGTTTCATTTTTCGTATTGCACTTCCTACATATGGGAGAGATGTTATTTCCGTCTATCGTTCTTTGAACATATCTGGTTCTTAGGGCATGATCTTGTGCCGCTGTTATCATTCCTTCAGTTTCCTTCTTTAGCTCTCCCCTCTGTAGCCATTGCCATGTGTCATCGCTGGCTAGTTCTTTAGTCTGTCTCATGTATTGTCCGTGCATTGGTTTGTTGTGCCAGTCCTCTGTTCTGTCTGTCTTTCTCCTGTCTCTGTATATTTCTGGGTCTTCGTCTACTTTTATTAGTCCTTCTTCCCACTCGTCTTCACTGGTTTTCAGATATTGCCCCAGTGCTCTGTTGTCGATGTTGACGCAGTCCTCTATACTTAGTAGTCCTCTCCCTCCTTCCTTTCGTGTTATGTATAGTCTGTCCGTATTTGCTCTTCGGTGTAGTGCTTTGTGTATTGTCATATGTGTCCTGGTTTTCTGATCTATGCTGCGGAGTTCTGCCTTCGTCCATTCCACTATTCCTGCGCTGTATCTGATTACTGGCACTGCCCATGTGTTATGGCTTTTATCATATTTCCGGCGTTGAGTTTTGACTTGAGTATCGCCTTGAGTCTCTGCATATATTCTTTCCTGATCGTGTCCTTCATCTCTTGGTGTTTTATATCCCCTCCTTCCATTATTCCCAGGTATTTGTATCCTGTCTCATCTATGTGTTTGATGTTGCTACCATCTGGTAGCTTTATCCCTTCAGTTCTCGTTACTTTGCCTTTTTGTATGTTGACTAAGGCGCATTTTTCTATTCCAAACTCCATCCTGATGTCCCCAGATACAATCCTTACAGTCTGGATTAGGGTATCTATTTCCTTGATGCTCTTACCATACAGCTTGATGTCGTCCATGAACATCAGATGGTTGATTCTGTTGCCTCTTTTCTTGAGTTGGTACCCGGCATCCATCTTCTGTAGTACTTTTCTTTTGTCATGGGAATCATGGCTACTACGAAGAGTAGTGGGGACAGTGAGTCGCCCTGGAAGATCCCTCTCCTGATATTAACCTCTGCTAGTCTTATTCCAGAGCTTGTAAGTATTGTATTCCAGTTGCGCATTGTATTTTTTGAGGAAGCTGATGGTGTTTTTTCCTCTGCCCCATATATTTTCAGGCATTCTATTAGCCATGTGTGTGGTATCATGTCGAAGGCTTTCTTATAGTCTATCCATGCCATGCTTAGGTTGGTTTTCCTTCTCCTACTGTTCTCCATTACCATTTTGTCTATCAGGAGCTGGTCTTTTGTGCCCCTACACTTCCTTCTGCAGCCTTTCTGTTGGTGGGGGATGGTGTTTGTCTCCTCTAGGTAGTTGTATAGCCTTTCACTGATGATACCTGTTAGTAACTTCCACATTATTGGTAGGCAGGTGATAGGCCTGTAGTTACTGGCTATATTTCCCTTACTCTTGTCTTTGAGTACTAAGGATGTTCTTCCTGTGGTCATCCATTTGGGTGCATGGTGATTTGAGATACAATGCTGGAGTTGTTCTGCTATTCGTGGGTGTAGGGCCTTGAAGTTTTTGAGCCAGTATCCATGGACTTCATCGGGTCCTGGGGCTTTCCAGTTTGGCATTTTCTTTAGTTGGTGTCTGACTGTGTCTGTCGTGATCTCTGTGAATCTTTGTTTTATTCTCCCTGTCTCTTCTTCCTTGACTTCCTGGAGCCATGTTGCATGTTTGTTGTGTGATACCGGATTGCTCCATATGTTTTCCCAGAGTCTCTTACTTGGTTCGGCTTCAGGAATTTCTTGGTGGTTGTCTTCCCCTCTTAGTTGGCTGTATAGTCTTTTCTGGTTGGTTCCTAATAGTTTGCTCTGTTGGTATCCCATATTCCTGTTCATGTACCGTTGGATCTTATGTGCTTTGGCCTTAAGCCTCTGTTTTACATCTTCTATTGTGTTGTTTAGTCCCCTCTCTTGTACTTTGTATTTCTCGTTGAGTTCCTCCCTTGTTTCTTAGCCTTTTTTCTGCCATCTCTTTCAGTTTACTCAAGTCAGATCTCATCACCATGATTTGTTTTTCCAGGCGCCTTTTCCAAGGAGGTTGCTGTTTTGGTTTCTGTTGGGTTGGTTGTGCTGGTGTTGGTGTTCGAATCCCCATCAGTTCTGCTACTAATCTTGCTCCTGCATATGTCCAGTTATTTGTTTCTGTGATACTGGTGGTGTGTATTATGCCCATTATTTCATTGACCTCACTTGTTTTCTCCCTTAATTTCTTGGTGTTGTAGGCTTTCATGGAGGGGATCTTTGTTCTCTCTGTATCTGGCTCCATCCATTGTCTAATCTTTTCTACCCATTCCGTCCTCTCTGTTACTTCATCGGTGTTTCTTCGTGTGTCGTTGTTTGATACCTCATCCTCCCTGTCGTCTTCTGTGGCATCGTCTCTCAGTTCGTCTTCGTGTAATTCGTTGTCGTGTGACATTTCCCTTTCCAGTTCATCTCTTTCTGTTGGGGAGAGCCAGTTCTTTTTCTTTATGTTCCTTACTTGGTCTGCCAGCCTCTGCTCTGTTTGGGGGGTGTTATTCCTCTCATTCCAGATGTTGACCAATCTTCTTCTATGTCCTCTCTCCGTCGGGTTGCTTCTGATGTAGCATCTCCACATTTCCTTATTTTCTTCTCTTGTCCATTTCTTCCTTTTTGCCTCTGTAGCTCCAATCTCAGGCTGTTGATTACTGTCGTTGTGGTGATCAGTTGCTGGATGACGACCTCCAAGTACCTGACCGTCTTCCCCTTCAATTGGGTTGAATACCTGGTTGCCGGACGAAGCTCCTCTGTTGCCAGAGGTTCCATTTACGTCGTTGTCGTTTATTCCTTCATTTCTTTCCATCATTGCTTGGGTTTCTGAGGTTTTTGCTATTTAACCCATAGCTGGACCCTACCCCATCAGGGATAGGTACTCATTTACAGCTGAGTAGACTGAGGAAATTATGGTAAAGATCCTTTCCCAAGGAATCATCGCCGAGGAGAGCGGTCACCCATCCAACGACTGACCAGCCCCAATGTTGCTTAACTTGACTTAAGTCTATTGACGACCTAACCCACTCCTCCACGGCGCCACACATTATTATTATTATTATTATTATTATTATTATTATTATTATTATTATTATTATTATTATTGCTAATTGTTGTCTTTGCTGTTATAGAGGAAGTCGCCGACAATAATCAAATTGTAGACTGACCAGTCTCTGTACGGGTGTTTGTGTGAGTCTGCGTATTTATATCCATGTTGTATAATGTATGCAAGGTCGTTCAGATATACCCAGAGCATATTTAAGGGAGTTTGCGTATTTACATCCATTAGCAAACATTATGTATGATAAATTCGTAAAGTAAATAAGTCTACGGGCATAACCAGCCCCGTTTCAGGGAATCCCTTCTCACCCCCACCCCCTTCGGAGGGGGCAGGGGGAGGTATGATGAAACCCCATTATAAACCATCGTAGGGGTCGCCACTATAACCCTGCCAAGTTTCATGCCCATCGGACCAGCCGTTTGGCCGTGATTGAATGACAGACGGACAGACATAACGCCCATTATAGGAATATGGTCTACAACATATGCAAGGTCCTTCAAATATACTCAGAGTATGTAAGTGAATACAACCCATTTTATTATTATTATTTTTCCATTTCGCATAATTACATTCAAACTGAGGGACATTTGTCCATATCACCAGTCACTTGAATAGGCTGATCTTCTTTAAAGATGTTGGTCTTTGTCACTTACAGAACACCCCAGTCGCCAAAGAATGATTCCAGTCTCTCTCTCTCTCTCTCTCTCTCTCTCTCTCTCTCTCTCTCTCTCTCTCCTCTTTAATAAGATGCATCTTCCAGAATTATTCACGTTTGTCCATTTATTCTTGTATTTTCTTCTTCCTTATCATGACGTATCTATTTCATTTGGGTCGTTCGAAATGAACCTCAGCGTTCCATCACTTTTTCCAGCTGTTTCCTTTAGTTCCTCATGTATTCAAATGGTCCTCCTCTCTCTCTCTCTCTCTCTCTCTCTCTCTCCCGTTTTGTCGGATGGTTTATTCTTCTTCCTTGCATTCCGAGAACTCTTCATTCTCCTTTTTCCCCCTCCTACCATCTGTCTTTCCATTCTCCTTTCCTCCGGCTCCGTGTCTTTTTCGTTCTCTTTCCTTTCTTCTCCCTCCTCCACCTCCACCTCCACCTCCACCTCCTCCTCCTTCCACCTCCGCCTCCTCCTCCTCCTCCTCCTCCTCCACCCACCTGAGTTTTTTCCCCCGGGGGTTCACAAGAACCTGGAAGCCACACTGTTTCCACCCGAGTGACGGCTCCTGACTTGGCACTTCCGACAACTGCCAGGGGGTCCCCAAAACTCGACCTCATCAGCGGCCACAATACCGCCCTTAATCACCGGGGCACTAAGGCCCAATTCCCGCCCGAGGCTCCAGCGCCCACATATGTCCGTATGACCCCGCGGTCTTAATGCATGTTTTGGGGGGGCAAAGGAGAAGGAGGAGGAGGAGGGACGCCGCCGTAGCAATATACCTAATTACGAGTTAATTTTGTTGCGGCGTTGTATGGAAGAAAGGGCCGCCGCCGTCCTTCCAGGCTTTGCTCTGGAAGGAAGAAGAAGAAGGCGAAGAAGAGAAAAAGGAGGACTTGCTTCCTCTGGATCCCCACGGAAGAAAAGTCTTCCGAAGGCCTAGGGCGAAGGAGGAGGAGGAGGAGGTTGAAGAAGCCTCCTCCTCCTCCTCCTCCTCCTCTTCCTTCGTCGTCATCTCCTCCTGAAAGGGGTGAGGGTTTAGGGGTGGGGTGGGGGGAATAATATCTGGTGAAAGCCATCGGAAGCACCTTCTCAAGGATGATGTTAACCTCTGAAGGAGTTCCAGGAGGTTGCAGGGAGGGAGGGAGGGTGTGGGTGGGAGGGAAGGGAAGGGGGAGCTCTCCCAAACCCTCCCTCCCTCCCTTCCAGGTTCCGGGGTCTGGACGGTCGAAAAGGCACCGGGCCGGAACACATCTCCTTTTAGAGGCCCTTATCCATTCTCCTCCTCCTCCTCCTCCTCCAGCTCTCACTCCACCTCCAACCCACACACCCCGACCCAGCCTGACCCCTCCTCTCAACCACCACCGCAGCCACTGTGGTCAACTGCCAATATTCTAAGGTCTGCGATAATAATGTTTGTGATGTTCGTTATTTTCCGTCGTCAGTTATTCCTCGCTATTATTTCCTTTTTATATAAATGTATCAATTTGCAGGTGGAAAAAGCAGCCCAGCCTCACGCTCGCCACTCCTTTCGGCTTTCTATTATAATCTGTCGGATTACAGGGATCAGATGGCGATCAGGTGAAGAGTCGATACAGGGGAAGAACTGAAGAGAGTGAGATCGAGCAGTATAGTAATCGACCGTCCTCGACGTCTCATTCGCTATCGGTTCTTGATAATGATTATGATAGTGATGATGACGATGATAACGAAGATTGCCCCCGGTGATTGGGAGTGATATGATTCCAAGGTCATGATTGCTACAGTCCGCCTCATAATGTCGGGGAATTTTCTCTAGTCTAGTTGTACTTATCAGGCGTAAATTCTCGTATATTCTCGTATTTTCTCGTATTTTCCTCGTTCTCGAATCTCCTTTGCCCAATGGCAATTGAAGGGTTATTCTTTTTTATTAATAGACCACCAAACGTTACTTCGTGTATATTTGCATTAATTCCCCGAGGCTCTTGGGAATAATTCAAGTCTTATTTAAATAATTTTAGTCTCTCATATAATTCGGGGTTGACTTTAGAACCAGGTCACTGTGATTTAGCGGATTCTTTTTTTTTCTCTCTGTACAGATTGAAGAATCCGTTTGCTGTTTTATTTTATTTTATTTTATTTTTTTTTTTTTTTTGCTGTTTTTATTTATTTATTTTTTAACGGGACGCTGAACCCTCCTTGTGAATGAAGAGGAAAAGGAAACAGACTCCTTGTTTTTGTCAGTAGTTTATAAGTGTTCCAACTGTGTGGAGTAAAATCACAGCAAAACGCTTGAGATGCAATAAACTTGACGTCTGCACTGTTTACATTTTTTCTTTGCGCTCTCGCGCGTGCTCAGGTGCATATGCAGGAGTGTTAAGTGTCTGTGTAGGAGTTTTCATTGCATTCATTGTTTGCAGAGATCTTCAAGATATCGTTTCTTTCCTTCGACAAATTACTACTTTTCGGCTACACAAATTCGGTCATTCTACTTACAATTGTGACCTTGTCCGAATTATTAGACGTTGGAGAAAGGTGTGATTTGAAAACAGGTTTTAGCCTATTCTAATTGGAATGAAAGAGCGCAAATGAAATTTGAACACAGAACTTAAAACAGGAGATGATACTGACGGGAAACTGTAGGAGATTTTGATGGGAGACTAAAGATTTTACCGGATATTGGAGGAGATTTTAACAGTAAACTGGTGGAGATGTTGACGGGAAACTGGTGCAGATATTGACGGGAAACTGTGGGTGATTTGGACGAGAAACTGTTGGAGATTTTGATGGGAAACTGGAGGAGATTTTGACGGGAAACTGGAGGAGATTTTGATGGGAAACTGGAGGAGATTTTGACGGGAAACTGGAGGAGATTTTGATGGGAAACTGTAGGAGATTTTGACGGGAAACTGGAGAAGATTTTGATGGGAAACTATAGGAGATTTTGACGGCAAACTGGAGGAGATTTTGATGGGAAACTGGAGGAGATTTGGATGGGAAACTGGAGGAGATTTTGACAGGAAACTGAAGGAGATTTTGATGGGAAACTGTAGGAGATTTTGACGGGAAACTGTAGGAGATTTTTATGGGAAACTGTAGGAGATTTTGACAGGAAAGTGGAGGAGATTTTGACGGGAAACTGTAGGAGATTTTGAAGGGAAACTGTAGGAGATTTTGAAGGGAAACTGTAGGTGATTTTGACGAGAAACTGGAGTAGATTTTGATGAGAATCTGGTATAGATTTTGACCGGAAAGTGTTGGTGATTTGGACGAGAAACTGTAGGAGATTTTGACGAGAAACTGGATTAGATTTGGACGGTAAACTGGTGTAGATATTGACGGGAAACTGTAGGTGATTTGGACGAGAAACTAGAGTAGATTTTGAAAGCAAACTGGAGGAGAGAATGGAGGCAGATGAAAAGTGACAAAGGGGAAAAAAGAAAAATGATATCCAGAGCGCCTGTGACATCATTTCCATCTGACGGCGTAAATTCCGATGGTAACCCAATGGAATTGCAAAACGGATTAGCATAATCGTGATAGCCAATACCCGCTAAACACGGGCGACGCAGACACAGGCAGGCAGACAGACAGACAGACGGACGGGTGATAGATAGAGAGGCAAGCCCCGCTCAACGGCGAATTATTAACAGTAATGACGGCGACGAGGAATGCGACGCTCAGTAATGCAATTCTCTGGATGCAATGGAAATTGCGTCACGCTGTTTTTTTTTTATATTTTATCATCATCATCATCATCATCATTGTACAACGCGCGTTCACGTCACTTGATTGAATGAATTACATTGCGGTGGCGATGCGGCGAGTTGCTCTATTGATCTATAATTGTATATTTATGGATAAATAAAAACTTGATATATCATAATGGAATTTCGAGAGATGCGTCACTCACTGTGGACTTTTCGACCAAATTCTGGTGGTCTCGTTTTTTGGGGGAAAATGACCAGTCGGCTTCCTTTGAGGGCCGGCGCTTCGTTTTTCGTTAGTTTTTCCCGTTAGTTAGTTTGTTAGTGATTCTTTACTTTGTTAGCTCAGTGACTCGTCACTTTGTTAGCTTGTTAGTTCGGTAACCAGTTAGTAGGTACTTTGTTAGCTTGTTATTCTGATAACTGTTCGTGTGATTAGCTCTGTAATTCGTTGTTTCTTTGTATTTATTTTTTTTATTTTTTTATCTTCCGGTAATTTCTTACTTTGTTAGCTCGGTGACTTGCCGTTTTTGTTAGGTGGTAATCTATTACTCTCGGTAAAGACATATCTGCTGGCAAATCTGGTGGCATACAGGACCTACATGCATGTTTAGATACATGGCTCATTATAATATATATATATATATATATATATATATATATATATAGATATATAATATATATATATATTATAATATATATATATAGACCTTTGAACGACTCCAGTGGTGGTCATTCCTCCCCCCCCCCCTCGAAGTATAGCCTGGATTGGATATAAAACGACATTTGTAGCTTAATGATTGTATATATATATATATATATATATATATATATATATATATATATATATATATATATATAAATGAATCACGGTCACGTGACATGATATAATATTATTTATATATCCTTATAAAGCAAGAGAGAGAGAGAGAGGGAGAGAGAGAGAGAGAGAGAGACACTAAGCGGACGAATGACCCTCTGTAATACTGTTAATGCTTTGACGACTTTGCAAAGTCATAAGTGAACGCACTGTTTATGGAGGGGAAAGATGGCCGAATAAAGAGCAATTTTACGAGCGCAAGAGTAGCCTGTCCACATTTGTTCCTCACTTCATTGCGCTCTCGGTATTTTTTTTGTTTTCTGGTTACTTTTGAAAATGGTTCGATATATTTGGGTGAGTTTTTGTCTATGCTTCATGGGGCTGCCAGACAGTTATTATGGCCATCTTGTGAGATTCAATTACAGCTGCCACTCTGTTACACATCGTCACTACATAGCGTAATAGTTAGTCACTTTGATAAATGTGATAAATTACCATTGACTATTTGCTGGGGTTTGTGCTACGTCTGTTATTCCTGTTTTATCTAATTACTATCGCTAGTTGAGTGATCTCATCTTGATGAATTATTTTTGCAATATCTTTTGCACCACCGAGATGGTTCAAATCCTGTTATCTCTCTCTCTCTCTCTCTCTCTCTCTCTCTCTCTCTCTCTCTCTCTCTGTATTGAACAAAGAATGGCTGTAGGACCCCTTCTCTTGAATCTACGCATTGGTTTATTGTCGTGGTAGTCACTTGACTGCAGTGGGTCAGAGTCGAAAGTATTAAATATTTGCCTTTTTATGTTATAGTTATAATGTCCGAAGTATGTGATTCTTTTTTTTATGTATTTTCTTTGTGGTTACTTGGTTGTTGTGGGGCAGAGTTGGATGTACACATGTCTAAGTGTTCATGTCATAATGTCTAAAGAGTGTTATTTTTTTTCTTTTTTAGAAACTTGTTACAATGACGCTAATATTGAAATCATGTACATCGCAAGATTTATAAAATTCGGTAAACGTAAGGCAGAAGAATTTGAGAATTGTCAAATATTGAACAGGCAATTTTCATGAGGGAAATTTAATTTTTTTATATTGATTTAAAAATTCTTATATATGAAAAGTAGAAAAATTTAAAAAAAGGATAAATCTTGGAGTTTAAAATTCCATTTAGATAAATAGCAACTGAGGTGTCTATACTCATTCCTTTTACTTTCCAACTGTCCTATTACTTTCACAGTTGATTGCTGTTTCATTTAGCAAACTCGGGCAACTGGATCTATTCTGCTTCATCACAGAATTACGGATAAAAATAATTACATGAATAAAAAGAATTTACTTCCTATAGACTAAGTACAGAGCTACTTATCTAAGTAACGAATTACCAGAATAACAGAGGCAACGCAATAGTTGAATCATCTATTAATTTTTTTTATTTGTTAATGAATTTGTTAGCGTACATTAGTTTTCTGTGCTTTCTTTCAGAAGAACACCATGATATTCTTTGGAAGCTTGAATTCCAAGTCAGTGGCACCTAAATAATAATAATAATAATAATAATAATAATAATAATAATAATAATAATAATAATAATAATATTGCTATACGGGTAAATAGTGTTTGTTAATTTGTAATCCGTTTACTTAACAGTTTTGATAATGTATCCACTGGTCAAAATTTGCAGTTGCAATGCAAATTACAACAACGGATGATTATTTTAATTTGAGGCAAGAAAAACTGGGGGAAAAAATTCTGATCAGACGATAAATAGAGAGAGAGAGAGAGAGAGAGAGAGAGAGAGAGATAGAGAGAGAGAGAGAGAGGCGTTCCATCTCGCCATTTCCGCCAGGCTTCGAGAAGTCGCGGTGATTTAATGTGGTTGGCTCTGGATTCATAATATTCCCATAAAGTAATGAAATAATATAGTCCCCCCCCCCACCCATGCTCCCTTTTCCACATCCATCTCTTAGGCTGCCATATAAATCCTTGGAAGCGGCCCATTTTTGCCACCATCTGAAAAGAACTTGACCTGAGTCTCTGATCATGAAAAATGCAGCCTAATTCACTTTTATGAATCGCATGAAGCGGAAGGCGGAAAGAAGAAGGAGAGAAGAAGAGAAGAAGGAGGAGAAGGAGGAGAAGGAGGAGGAGGGCGGAGGAGGAGGAGAGGAGGAGGAGGAGGAGGGAGGGGAGAAGTCAGGAGTAGGAGGAGGAGGAGGAGGAGCGCAGTCGATCATAAATTCGGATTCGATTCCATTGCCCTCTCCGACCGTTGGCCCAGATTTCGTCTTCTCCCGCTTGGTGGACTTCTTTCCCTCACCCTCCACCCTCCCCCTACCCCTCCCCCTCCTCCCCAACTCTTTCTGGGTGGCGCTATTCCGCTGCGCCGTTCTCCTCCCCCCCCTCCCCCCTGTGCTTAGTGCGTTTGTTTATCCTGCGGTTTCGAAAGATACAGCGGAGAGAGAAACCATTGTCGCGTTTTTGTGTGTGTGTGTGATAGAAACCTCCTCCTCGGCGGCGCGGCGCGGGTGTGACGAAGGCGCTGAGTTTGGGGGAGGGGGGGAAGGGGCGGGTGGGCGTTATGGGCGAGAGATGGGATCCGTTATATAAGAGGGTAGCGGAAATCTCCATAAAGCCGTAAATTCCATGTTTTTCCCGTATAATTCAGACCTAATGCGCTCAGATCAAGCGTGGAGACCCACGGGAAATGGGAAGATTGTGGGGGGGGGGGGGGGGGGGTGGGGGGGGGGGGGGGGGGAGCGAAATGGCTGTAGCGAAAGATGGCGATGAGTTTGGAAAGGGTGAATCAATGGACAGGAGCGATTGAAAGCAAAAAGGACGGGAAGACGCGGGAGATGTCGGTAAAGAGGACGCAGAAGGGGGCGGGGGGTTTGGGGGGTTTTGGGGGGGTGGGGTAAATTGCAAAAAGCTGAGCGATAAAGGACGAGTTGGGACCCCTACGGAGGAGGAGGATTACTGCTCCTTCAAGGAAATCGCGATTAAATCCTGACGATAAAAGAGGATTTGTTTTTTCCCATAACGATGCACTGAAATTGTAATAATGAGGAACTCATTACCATCTGGGAAAAAAAAAAAAATCCTTTTAGAATTCTTTTAAGGATCCAGTGACACTTACGGGAATATATTTCATGGGGAAATAAAAAAAAAAATGAGTGATTAGTTACTCTCTGTCTCGATAAAAATTTCCGGGGGTTTTATCTTTTTAATAATGTCTTTTAGTTTCTGATCAATATCTTTAAATCTTTACTTTATCTTTTATGTCTTATTTGAGCTGGCGTACACACACAGAGAGAGAGAGAGAGAGAGAGAGAGAGAGAGAGAGAGAGAGAGAGAGAGAGAGAGGCTTACAATTTATATAATAAAAAAGATAACGATAATTTTAATATTGTTTTAATATGGAATTTCGTTAAACGTTTTAGTAATCAATCTTTTTCATTTCATTGGTCTTTATATTTTTTCATCTATTTAATTTTTTTTACATTTCTTATTGATTTTATTTTAACCTGTCGTCTCTAATTACATTCTCAGTTGTCTTTGGCAGTTATTTTAATTTCATTCATTACACTGTAATTAAAATGATCATGATCATTAATTATAAGAGTAAGATTATTTTTTTTATCAATTGGTCAAACGAACAATGAGGACTGTCATGGACATCTGGACTCGACCTACCAAACCGCGTTCCAATCTAAGATTAACCCTATGAATTATTCAACTTTGTTTGACGACCCTCGCTTGTAGGTAAATCTAGTCCCTCCTACTTATTTCCAACAATTTAAAGATTGATTTTCATAGTTTTGTTAAAAAAAAAAAATAAGCCTTCAGTCGATTCCAACATCAGTCTCCATCGTATACAGATCCTCACGTAAGAGGACTTCGATGCTTCGTCCAGGAAAAATGATATTTTCCTTCTCAGACCCTGTGAAGGACATTACCCAATCGGCAGAATCTCTGTTGTCTTGGGGAAAATTACTAACAGAAAGACTCCTCTGGTCGTATTAGGTTACCACATTATACGTCGCTCAACAGACCTCCAGTCAGAGGTTGCGGAGACCGAATTTAGCTGTGAAATATCACTGGTAATCAATAGAAATGCGACAACTTTTTCGGTCATCAAGTTACAGATCACAGACACACACACGTACGCACACTCACACACACATATATTTATATATATGATCTGTAACATCATGACCAGAGAGTGTGCACATTTCTAATTATTACCAGCAATAACTCACGACTTGAATTCTATATCTGCGCAAACTCTATAATGATTGTATTTTTCATTTACACCGTTCTCTCTGAAACTCCGAACGCTTCGAAACGTTCTTCGGCAATTTGAAGACGTGGCTTCAAGGGCCAACTCCCCACCACCCCTCCCACCCACCCACCCCCATATCTTCCCCCTGTCCCTGCCCCTCTTCCTCCTCCTCCTCCTCCTCCTCCTCCTCCTCCTCCTCCTCGATACAAAAGATTCCCGGCGGCCGAGGGCCGTCCTTCAATATCTGCTCCATTGTCGAAAGAGACTTCAGCCACCTTTATCTTCCTTCCTGTCGCTTTGACGTAATGAATTGAAAACTTATGGCCCCCCGAGACACGACCCCGATCTTAATGCCTCCGTGAAAGCGCTCGCCGAAGGCGGGCCCGTGCACCCAGGGGCACGAGAGGAGAAAATGGCGGCCGATGCCACGGGACTTTCACGCGCATCCGCCTTGTTGGTTTGACCTCTTGTTGGCCCGGACGCGAGGAGGACCCGGCAGCTAAATATTAATGCCAGGTGTAAATCTAAGATATAACCGAAAGCGCCGAGCGATATTTTCTGATTATATTTGGACTCCTCCGCGAGATGATATTATGAGTCTCCGTAAAACTCCCTGGATCAGCGATACACGACGCCACTTTATGACCTTTACGGGCATTTCACATAAAGGTCGTAACCGCTGATCACGTGAAATATTTCGTATTAGTAGGCGGATAAATCTGGCCCTGGCTGCTAATGATGGCACGAAGGAGTGACAACCCACTGGAAGGAGGAGGTGGAGGAGGAGGACCACCTGCGTTCCAGGGGCCTTTGGAAGGGGAACCCTGCATGGCCAGGGAGTCTGGGAGTGACGCCCGCTGGAAGGAGGGAAAGGCTCGCTTTCCAGGGGCCTCTGGAAGGAACCCCTGTCCAGAGAGTTTCCAAGGAGCACCTTTCCAGGGGGGTCTGCAAGGGAAACCCGGTGACCCCTTTCCAGGGAGTCTAAAAGAGGATCCCCCACCCCACCCCCGTTCCATGGAATCTGGAAGGGTACCAATTCCCAGGGACCTCTTGAAGGACCGAGATCCTGGAACGCTCATTGGAGATATTGTTTATGGAATTCCTTCGGGGATCCTAAGCCAAGGATACAAGACATATGGGAAGGATTAGCACGGAGATCAAACGGACTCCCCAGAGCGGGAGAGAGAGAGAGAGAGAGAGAGAGAGAGAGAGAGAGAGAGAGAGAAGGTCTGGCTTCCGCAATCAGTCATTGACCTTTGAGATAAATGAGGTAAGAATTCAAACATTATGACTGTCTGACTTATGAAAAAAAATATATTATCATTCCTTATTTCTCTACTGATTATTATATATATATATACAAGTGTTCGACATCATTAATTAAATAAGAGACACAAAAAAATTAGACAGATTCATCATGTTTGAATTCATACTTCATTATATCAATGGTCAATGCCTGATTGTAGTAGAAGCCAGACTCTCTCTCTCTCTCTCTCTTCTCTCTCTCTCTCTCTCTCTCTCTCTCTCTCTCCGCTTTGGAACCCCGTTTGTTCTCACTGCTAATCCTTCCCGTATGTCTTATATCCTTGGCTCGCCCCAAGATCCCCAGAGGAATTCCATAATTAATCTCTCTCTCTCTCTCTCTCTCTCTCTCTCATTTATATATATATATATACATATATATATATTGATATATATTATATATATATAGGATATATATATATATTATATATATATAGATACACTACATACATACATTGTATATACATGATATATATATATATATATATATACTATATATAGTATATCATAATATATATATATATATACGTGCTGTATGTAATTCATCCACAAATTTTTTTGTTGAATAATGTAAGCCATAGCTAATATACCTACGACTTATCATACATTATTTACTTACTAAATTCTTTTTGCCTGCTTTACCAGAATTTTATAGATAAAGGTTTTGAATCTACATCAAACTGTTTATCTTCACTAAAGACAACACGCTATTAGTCACAGAAATTCATCCGGATAATTAAAGGTGATGACAGCATGTCATTCTTTTATCTGTACTTGTCTTTATTAGTCATTCAGTTAATTAAACGTTATTACAGAATTGGAGAAAGAAATTTCTTTGAGATAATTATAGGCTGAAGGCCAATACAAAAGATATAAGCAAATTAAGTTTTCATTATTTTATTTTATTTTATTATTTTTTTGCTGTAAACATTTTTATGCACTATAAAAAAATTCAAATAAAAACTGTCTTTAAATGAATAGGAAATGATTCATCGAATCTTGCACAGCAAGATCGAGAAACTGTTTAAAAGTTAACCGATCAAAACCATGAAATGATGTATCATCATCAATAAAAATTTTGTCAAGTATAATATTAATAGTATCAGTTAGTGGAACATTTGTAAAGAGGGACTCAACGTCGAAGCTGACCATGTAATAGTCCCCATCTTGCTTAGTGATTTTTAGCGGGATTACTGTCTGAATTAAGTAACAATGAATATTCCTTAAGAAACGGCTATGAATTCCAGCAATTAATCACTAAGCAAGATGGGGACTATTACATGGTCAGCTTCGACGTTGAGTCCCTCTTTACAAATGTTCCACTAAATGATACTATTAATATTATACTTGACAAAATTTTTATTGATGATGATACAACATTTCATGGTTTTGATCGGTTGACTTTTAAACAGTTTCTTGATCTTGCTGTGCAAGATTCGATGCTTCATTTTAATTAACTTAACTCTACTCGCAGGTCGATGGAGTTGCTATGGGGTCTCCTTTGGGCCCTATTTTTGCTAACTTTTTTATGTCTGATTTAGAATCAAAACTTTTAAACGGTTGTGACCCTAATTTTAAACCATTTTTATATCGAAGATATGTGGATGATACTTTTGTTTTATTTAGACATTCATGGCAGTGCTCCTTGTTTTTAGAATTCATTAATAACGCTCATTCTCAGATTAATTTTACTATGGAGGTAGAGAGCGAGGGTAGCCTTCCATATCTTGATATTAAGGTAACGAGAACTAACTCCGAATTCACCACGGCAGTATACAGAAAACGAACTTATACGGGTTTAACCAATAACTTTTATAGCTCTTGCCAATACTCATTTAAACTCAACACCATCTATACGCTGATTAATAGAGCTCTCAAATATTCTTCCTCATGGCAAATATTTCATAACGAAATGACTTTCTTGGCAAACTTTTCCAAAGCCAATTCATTTCCACAAGATATAGTACATAAAATCACCAACAAAGTACTTTCCAAATTTTTGCATCCATCATCAACTACTTTTGATGTACCGAAGAAAATATTCTATGCTACTGTTCCGTATTTTTCAGATTCAAAATTTATCTTAAACCTCACCCGTATAATTGAACAGGAAATTCCCTGTCTCAAAGTCAGGCTTGTGTCGAGTAATCCTTGCACTATTCGATCGTTTTTTAACTTTAAAGATCGCCTTCAGCCCTTCATGAGATCCAACGTTATTTATAAATTCACATGCCCTGGATGTCCGGGCTCTTACGTTGGATCGACTCGGAGGTTGCTGAGGGTCAGATATTGTAGCCATTTGGGCTTTAGCTTCCGTACAGGTCAAAGGATAAAACAACCAGAATTTTCCAATATCAGAAACCACTCAATAATATGCAAGACTGAAATTCAAAAAGAACATTTTACAATAATTGATTATGTTAAACATCCTGACCAACTAACAACGCTGGAGTCGTTATATATTAAAAGACTGGTGCCCTCATTAAACGGTAATTTGTCCTCGTCACCTCTGTACCTGGCATAGTTGTCGTCGCTTCTCTCTGCCAACTGTAACTCATTCCATCTTCACCTCTGATCATGGACGGTTGGTGTTTTTAGTAGTCTCTCTTTTTTTTACTGCTCTTTTTAATCTTTTTTAGACTTAATTTTTAAAAATTGTGAATTCCTTTTAACTTTATGTGATTGTTTATAATATGTCTTTGTATTTTTTTCACAGACTGATGATGCACACAGTTGTGCGAAACGTATCATATGTAATAAACTTGGCCTTTTTAAATCTGGTATATTATTAATATATATATATATATATATTATATTAATAATATATATATATATATTAATAATATATATATATAAAAACAAATTAAAATATTGTCCTTTCATTACGAATCATAATTAGTCTAGGAAAAAATGCTATAATGTCTTACATATATGTTTATGTATATATATATATATATGTATATATATATGATATATATATATATATAGTATATATATATATATATATACATACCGTAAATAATTCCAAAAGAATGAGAATCTTACAATAAATATTTATCTCGGAAAATAAACATTTCTAACCGAGATAAGTATCGTAAATATTTTCCACAGAATATAAACCTGGTAATAAATATTTATCATAAAAAATTAGAATTTCTGACTTTATATAAATATCCTGAATAATCTCCAGAATAAACGTTTCCAACCGATATAAATATCGTGACTACATTTCGCAATAAACTTTTCCTAATATATATTTATCATCACGAAATGAAAATTTCTAACTAATATAAATATCGTGAATAATTTCCACATCTTGCAAAATAAGTATTTGTCTACACAAAATCAACACTTGTAACTTATATAAATATCGTGAAGAATTGCAACAGCGTAAATATCTTGCAATAAACATTTACCTCCACAAGATAAACAACTTTGCCTGGAATCAATATCATCATGAATAAAGATCTTGCAATTGATATTCATTTTCATCAAATAGAAATTAGTGAATATCTACAGATTAAACCTCTTCCACCGCAATGAATATCCGCTTTTCCAGTCTCATCCTTGAACCCAAGGTTCGTCTAATGAGGGTATTTGATGAGAATCCCTAACCCCCCCCCCCCCCCCCCCCCAAACCCCCCCCCCCCCCCCCAAACCCCCTCAACCTACTAGAGAAACAGATTTAAAAAAAATATGATCTGAATCATTTCACTACCTCTCTTCCACTTTCTCCATTAGCGAGACTGTTCCCCAGCCACGTAATGGCACGAAAAGTCACTACTTAATACACATTTTTTTTTTTTATATAATATGTTCCTAAATAACCCGTCATTTTCATTTGCTCCCAAAAGACTTCTGATTGCGGTAGTTGGGAATCTCTCTCTCTCTCTCTCTCTCTCTCTCTCTAAAATAAATCTTGTGGATGGTCAGGAGATGTGGTGAAGACTTCAAATTATGGCAATCTCATTACACAGTCATTTAATAGAGAGACTAGAGGAGACGTGGAGAGACGTACGTACGTGTGTGTGTGTGTGTATATGTGTATGTGTACATGTGTATGTGTGTGCCCTCTTTGGTGTAAGGAAAAAGGGACATAGCTTGTTAAGCAACACAGCGACAATTTTAAGTTAAATATTCTATCCGTTCTGACGGATGGATTTTCTGTTCGTTCGTTTTAAAGGTGGCGTTTGATTTATCATCATCATTTTGTTGTTGTTTTTTCATTGTTGTTGTTGTTGTTGTTTATTTAGTGTTGTTGCTATTGCTATTCTAGCTCCATTTCTTCTTATGGCTCATGCCGGCTTAGATATTAATAGTATTGCTTGTTGTAGTGGCAATATTATTGAAATGTCCAGTTTGTGACAGACCAATAATTTCTCGACCAGGTAACCTCCAGGACCATAATGACATTATAATGGCGTTCTATGGGACAGTCAAGTTTCCCATCTGCGAAACGAAACATCGAAATGTATCACTAAAAAAGTTTATGTTGCTAAAAATGTACTGTTGCTAGAATTATCGTTAGAGTTAATATAATTGAGACTATGGCTTCATCCTTGGCAGTAGATTTTGTCAGCAATATTGACTAATCTTGATATCTACAATTAATTTTATTTTTATTTAGTTTTTTAGAACTTTTTTCTTAACTGTGATGAAATAAACTCTTTTTCTGAATCTCTTCTTACAAAATTTCTAAAGTCCAAGTTTTTCTACTTATCGAAATTCATATTCAGAATATAAATAATAATTTCAACAATTAAAGAAATGCGTGGACTTTAAAAACAAGTAAGAAGAGATTCAGATAAAAGATTGAATTGCATCGCAGCTAAGACAAAAGTTCCAAAACTCTTAACGTTTCAAAAACAATAATAACAATAAAAAAATTAGAGGTAGTGATTAAGTCCTCGTAATGTCTCGGTTTAAACGAATTGTTTAAACGACTTATATTTATATGAACGATGCGACTTTCATGAACATTCGTCAATGTTACTGGACAAACATCCACTGCCAAGGATGAAAGCCATCATCTCAAATATAATTATATTAACTCGTTTTATGCGAAAAGGATTCAGAACATGAATCCTATTCACATTAAACAAGCCCACTTTGCCTTGATATTCAAGCTTACAAAGAATATGGTGTTCGTTGAAAAAGTAATATAGCAGCGTGATGCTATAGAATCTCATGTGTTTTTGTTTCTTGTCATGAATGATCGATTATTATTTTCGAAACCCAATAATTGTATTTGTTTCCTATGATGTTGTTTGTCTCACGTATTGGAATTGATTAAAGACTTCAGGTGTAATGCGAAACCTAATATATTTATATATATATATAAAATATATATATATATATATATATATATATATGATATATATATAATAAATATATATATGCAGAAGCCAGGTACTATGTCGTACCTCTAAGTAAATGGGGATACAATCCACAATGAATAGTAAAAAAATCCTCTTGTAGTTTTAAAATTTATATATCTCTAGTAAAGGATTGATTAAAGCTTTCGACCATCAACGTGGGTCTTGTTCACTAAAATGTGATATGTCACCTCAAGGAACTAACAAGTAAGAGCACAAACATTTTGAAAAAAAAAAAAAAAAAAAAAACAACAACAACGGTTAGTAACAAGCTAGTTTATATTATGAATGATTCAAGGCGGTTGAGCCCTCGTTCTTTCCTGACAATTCGTCTTGATCTCTTCGTGGGGGCAATGTTTCTATTGTCAACCTGGCTTTACTAGAAGTTATATATTTTTAAAAACTACAACGAGGATTTTACTTCCTTATGTGGATTGTAATCCCCGATATAATATATCTTATAATATATATATAATATTATATATATATATATATTATTATTATTATCTATTAGATAGATATATATATATTGTTTTTAATCCAATAGGTTTCCTTACAGCATTCACTTATCGCCAAAGTGATCAGTTTATTTGTTTTTTTCCTTTTCATTTGTTTATTTGTTAACAACCAAAATCTAGGATGTGGACTTAGTCTGCTCCTTTCCAGTTATGGCATTATTTTATAGATATAAAATACATATGTCCTTTCATATTCTATGTCAATTTATCGTTCCAAGACTTTGTAAACTTCCTTCCACAAGCTTACCAGAGATCTATAGTACATCGCTATGTTTACCTTAGTCATATGAAACTTCTTTTACACTTTTACACCAAAGCAATGGTTTCCAACCTTTTCTAATTCTCGGCCCAACTTCATTGAATGGCAGATTCTCAGCGGCCGCCCTCCCCCCTTTTTTAAATACTGTAATTTACTGGCATAGTCGGCACATGTCAATAATTCACAATATTATATATATATTCATATATGTATATTAATTTCTTAATATAGAATTTTAAATAGTTTATATATTTAGACCACTAAATTTCATATTTATATCTGAAATATTTTCTCAGTATTTTGAAATTCTGAATTCCATCATAATCAATAGTTTTCAGACATAATTATCTCCTTCATCAAGCATTGGCGCCCCCTCCACCCTGGCAGCCCTTCGAGCGCCCCCCTCCCGAGGGGGCCCCGCCCCACAGGTTGGAAACCACTGCACTAAGGCATCCGTCCTGGTATAAAAAAAAAATATGGTATCGACAATCGATAGACAATCACCGGATATTTTACGACACTTTAAAATCATCATATTTCTTGATATAAGATTTGGCATATATAATAATACATCATTCTTTATATGAATGTTGACTTCAGAGTGATTCACGGAAATTTGTAGACATGACTTGAAGACAAATCAAGCGTGTATTTTGTCAACCATCTCATCCTAAGAAAGATTTCAATCTCTCTCTCTCTCTCTCTCTCTCTCTCTCTCTCTCTGGGTGAGAGAAATTTCCTGAAAGCGAAAGCAGAGTCTGATTCGTTATTTACCACCTGTGACAGATTTTTCTCAGTCAGTAATTACCATCTTACCTACATCGCTACAATATCCTTTTAATTCGTCGAGAGAGAGAGAGAGAGAGAGAGAGAGAGAGAGAGAGAGAGAGATTTTATACTCCACCTTTTAGAATAAAACACGAACTGTCCCAGCACCGCAGCCAGTACAAGCAACCGTTAAGAAAATAGTTCCTTACCCAACGAGTATAATACAGGCTGATTACAGCTTCCAGACCTTTACATTCGACCATCGTGATGACAATGCGTTTTGAAGCCGCCAATTTCGAAATACATGGCTTTAGTCGGTGGTTGCAATTTTGTGATTTTATCCTGTTTTTTTTATTCTCTCTCTCTCTCTCTCTCTCTCTCTCTCTCTCTCTCTCTCTCTCTAGTTGTTAAAAAATTCTCTTCTCTTCGTTGTAAATTTTTCTCAAAACGATTGTTTACATTCTTTATTTATTTATTTTTTTCTAATTTTTAAAATTTTTCTAATGCCTGTTCTTCCGTGACTTTTTGCGAATGGACACCATATTGTTTGGAAACTCTTAATTTTAAAAGTCAATGGTCCCTGTTTGGGGGATTGTTCCATATGAATGGGGTTCACCTTCTGAATATATAATGCCAATAATAATTGGATGGGTGACCGGTCTCCTCGGCGTTGATTCCTTAGGAATGGAACTTTGCCACAGTTTTCTCAGTCTAAAGCTGCAAATGGGTACCTATCCGCGATGGGGTAGTGCCCAGATATTGGTTAAATAGGGCCAGTTATGGGTTAAATAGGGCTCAGATATGGGTTAAATAGGGCCCAGCCAGTTATGGGTTAAATAGGGCCCAGCTATGGGTTAAATAGGGCCCAGACAGTTATGGGTTAAATAGGGCCCAGCCAGTTATGGGTTAAATAGGGCCCAACTATGGGTTAAATAGGGCGCCGCTATGGTTAAATAGGCGTAGCTATGGGTTAAATAGGGCCCAGCTATGGGTTAAATAGTAAAACTTAAGCAACGATGGAAATAGAGAATATAAACAACGACGACGTAAATGGAAATTCTATGGGGTAGGATCCAGCTATGGTAAAAAAAAAAGGGTTGAAACCCCCTGGATTAGCCACTGATATCTGTTGTTTCCGATTTTTTTTTTACATGCCAACCGCCGCCCCAACTCCCTCCCTATTAAGGGCTAAACTTGGGCTTAAAGGACAGCAGGAGTGTCACTTTTCTCCTCAGCCACCTCGAAAACTATGAATTAGTCACCCCCCCCCCCTTCTTCTCAGCCCCTCCCTATCGGGGCTGAACTTCGGCTTAATTAAAGTGACACTTTCTCGTCCAGCAACTGTGAAAACTGTGGACCAGACACTTAATATCTGTCGTTTACTGTAATTATTACATTTCACCACCTTCCCGCAAACCCCCCTCTATGGTGCCCGTCATGTCTTACCATATATATATATATATATATATATATATATATATATATATATATATATATATATATATATATATATATATATCTATATACATCAGGAAAACCATAAATATACAAAGGAAAACAGATGTCAATCAGACGACAGTCAGGTACACGCGTTTTATTAAGAAACGTTTCTTGTGTCACCCAACACCACATCATCAATCTGCATTTGAAATTCACGATTAAAATAAAATTAAAAATTACAATAAAAATTAAAATGTACTCAGAACGTTCTCCTTTACAGCTAGAATAGAAGAAGTTAAGGACCTTGACTACTGGGAAAGACTACAATCCTTAAAATTATATAGTCTAGAAAGGAGAAGAGAACGCTACATGATAATTCAGGCATGGAAACAGATAGAAGGAATTGCCGAAACATCATGGAGCTAAAAATATCAGAAAGAGCAAGCAGAGATAGATTAATAGTGCCCAAAACTATACCAGGAAAAATAAGGAAAGCACACAGGACATTAATCCACTACGCACCAGCATCGATAATGCAGCGTATTCAATGTGTTGCCAGCTCATCTGAGGAATGTAACAGGAGTGAGCGTAGATGTGTTTAAGAATAAGCTCGACAAATATCTAAACTCCATCCCAGACCATCCAAGATTGGAAGATGCAAAATATACCGG
>NC_087200.1:11904525-11944525 GCF_015104395.2 Macrobrachium nipponense | reverse complement strand
TTCCAGCCACAAATGAAATTTATACTCGGTCGTGAATTAAATACTCAATGATAGAACTAGGGCAGCTGTCCTTGTGCTCTAGGTGAGTAAAAGAGATGCTATTACTGATATTTAATTAAAAGGGGAGATTTGCTGTTGTTGTAAGTGAAGCTTATCATATATTTCTTTATATTTAAATATATTCAATTTTACTTCAGTATATTTAATTTTGCTCATGAGACGATTTTAATAAATAAGATTTAAAGTTTCTCTCTCTCTCTCTCTCTCTCTCTCTCTCTCTCTCTCTCTCTCTCTCTCTCTCTCCGCAGGACTGTAGGATATTTAGGATTTGTTTCTGTTAAGTTTTGACAAACTACGATCTTCAAAACTTTGTAGTAATAAATTATTTACATAATTGTAAGTTGATGCATATGTATGCGTGTATGGCATACATATAACTTAGTATCGGGGAAAGAGTACTGTGGGGGTAAGACACCACTGGCACCAATAGGAGGAGGAGTGTGTGAGAGGGGTGACATGAAAATAACCGAAAACTACAGATATTAAATGTAACCCATATTTTTCGAGGTTGCTGAGATGAAGAGTGACACTCATGATGCCCTTCAAGTCCAAGTTCAGCCCCAATAGGGAGGGGAGGGTGAAAAGGGATAGGAAGGGGGTGACATTTAAAAATAACCAAAAATGACAGATATTAGAGTGTAATTTTTAGTTTTCAAGGTTGCTGAGATGAATAGTGACACTTCTGATGCCCTTTAAGTCCAAGTTTAGTCCCTATAGAAAGTGGTGTGAGAAGTGGGTGACATATAAAGATAACAGAAAATAACAGATATCAGTGTCTAATCGATCGTTTTTGAGGTTGCTTAGATAAACATTGACACTCCCAGTGGCCTTCAAGTCCAAGTTCAGCCCCAGTAGGAATGAGGGTTGAGAAGGGGTGGAAAGGGGATGACATGTATAAATAATCAGAAACAATAGATATTAATGTCTAATTTTTAGTTTTCAAGGTTGCCGAGATGAATAGCTACACTTCTGATATCCTTTAAGTCTAAGTTTAGCCCTGATAGAAAGGAGGGTGAGAAGGGGGTGGGAAGGTAATGTCACATCTGAAAATAACCGAAAAGAACAAATATTAGTTCTAATCAATAGCTTTTGATGTCGCTGAGATGAATAGTGACACTCCCGATTCCCTTCAAGTCCAAGGCCAGCCCCAATAGGAAGGGGGTGAGAAGTGGTGAAATATAAAATGTCAACAAATAAAATGTCAAAATTAAGCATATTGATGTCTAATCCACAGTTTTCAAGATCAGTGGGATGAACAAAGACGCTCTCAGTGCCCTTCAAGTCCAATTCCAGCCCCAATAGGAATAGAGGTGAGAAGTGGTAAAATGTAAAATGTCATAAATGCTGGGCAATGTAAATGAAGCAATTGTCTTTTAGAAAAGAGAGAGGGAGAGAGAGAAAGAGAGAGATTTATCGGTTGTCATTCAGAGTTTTCCCGGGCAGTGCCAGGTTGGACAGCTAAATATATATATATATAATATATATATATATATATATATATATATATATATATATATATATATACATATATGTGTGTGTGTGTGTGTGTGTGTGTATACATATAGAAATAAAATGGAAACCTATAAATCTGAATAATTAATCAATGAATGAACTGCATGTAATAACATAGGGAAAAACAAAATTTGATTTGACTTCTCATCATATTTAAGTTTAATATAGGGGATAAATAACAAGAGCGGGTTTCTTTTCGAATTTGTCTTCATCTTATATTGCAGCTGTCGTTTTATTCTGAATGCGTGGTGTCAAGACTTCAGTAGTTGAACTATCACATTGTTTTTACGAAAGGTAAGGCATATAAATGCACCTTACTTCAGCTGTCAGAGAACTGAGCTTGCATTTCAACAGAGATCTTTCACATTCACTAATAGCCCCGACCCTCTTTTCCAGCCGAGGTAGCTGTCGAACTGCCCAGTTCCAGAAACCCTTTCTTCCTCATACCGTTGGACTGTGGAACAGTCTCCCTGATGAGGATGTTATGTGATAATTGAAACTTCTTCAGAAGTTTAACACTAGGATGGCCGAGGTGTCGTTTTCGACACCTTCAAATTTTTAACTAATTAGTATGGAATAACTGATTTTGGCTCAATGCTGAGGTCTTATAGACAATTATTAAATTTTTAAAAAGATGCTTAACAGACCTAATTTTTTAAAAAAATATTCAGTGGAATAGCTGATATTTGAGGTTTTACCTTAATGGCCCAAGGTGTCGTTTTTGACACCTAGGCTATTTATATGGTAAATTCATTTAAAAACTCCTCACAAGCAATAATATTTGTGTTTGTGTCCCCTATCTATATATCTATCTATTTATACACACACACACACATACACACACACACATATCTATATAATGACTTTCTTTCAGTATGAGGTATACTATATATTTGTGAATTTCTTTTCAGACTTGGTTATTCCTGACTTGAATATCCTTGAGAAATTCTGTGTTTCGTGATCCTTGGCAAAGGAAACAGTTACTAAGCACTCATCATTCATATTAGCTTAGTGGTAGTCATACTGAATATATTAGAGATGCTGCTTCACGGTGTAAGGGATATAAAGATTTCTATACTGTAGAAGAAGCATTGAATATTATCTTCCAATCAGAAGATGAAGTTTCAAGTGATGGTAGTGATGGTAGTGAAAATGAGTTTTTACCACAAAAAGAAGTTTCTTCAAGCTCATCAGATTCTGATGACTATCAAGATAGTGAAGACGAATCCACTAGACAAGCAAGTACCTCATCAGATATACAAGCAAGCACTTCTACAGATAGAAATACCATCATTACACGGCATGGGATTGCCTGGGAACCTTTATCATCATCTCGGAAGGAAGATATAGCCAAAGTCAGGTATTCAAAGCTACTTCTGGTATTTCAAAACTGTGAAAAATGTAGCTGCAGAATCCCCATATTCTGCTTGGAGAATCTTCATTGATTGAAACTATGCTACGGAAAATTCATAAATGGACAATCAGTGAAGGAAAAAATCACGATGAAAGCTGGGTGTATCCTTAGAAAAGTTTGAGGCCTACATTGCTTTGACATATGCAAGGGAGTGTACGGAAAAGCTCACAGTGCAGATTTTTTGTGGAATAAAACCTATGGACCAAAAATATTCGGAGAAACCATGTCTAGAAGTGATTACAAGAAAATACATAGATTCATTAGGTTTGACAACAGAAGCACAAGGTCAGAGAGGATCAAAAGTGACAAATTTACCCACATTAGAGACATTTTTGACCTATTTGTTGAAAATTGCAGAGGTGCCTATATACCAACATATAGTTTGACAATTGACGAACAGCTATTGCCCATGAAAAACAGGTGCCCATTCATTGTATTTATGCCAAATAAACCTGATAAGTTTGGAATGAAATTTTGGGTCCTTACAGAGGTAGAAAACAAATACATTGTAAATGTGATCCCCTACTTAGGAGCCATAGAAAAGGAATCAAGGTTAGGGGTTCCCTTGGCGGAACATGTTGTGCTCAGTCTTACTGAAGTTGTGAAGAATAAAGGCTATAATGTAACAACAGACAACTTTTTTACATCTCTTGAAGTTGCAAGGAAACTGCGAGATAGAGCTACTTCAATTGTCGGTACTGTGAGAGGAAACAGCAAGCATCTGTCGAAAGAAATGACTTTACAAGAAAAGGGGAAAAAGTATGAATCCAAATTCTATTTTCAAGATGAAAGTGAATGCATGTTTGTTAATTATCAATGCAAAGCTAATAAAAATGTGTGCCTCTTATCAACAATGCATAGTTCTCCAACAATTTCGGATAGTGAGAAGAAGAAACCAGCAGTCATTGATTTCTATAATGCTAATAAAGTAGGAGTGGACGTAGTCGACCAAATGCTCCGAAAGTACAGTACACGTTGTGCTACAAGAGTTTTTTGTAATATACTGGATATGGCAGTTATAAATGCATGGATTATATACAAACTAGCATCAGGGAGAACAATTAGTAGGAAGGAGTTCATTTTGGAGCTCATTGAAAGTCTTAGGCATGCTTATGTTCAGAAGAGAAGCTTACCGAATCTTGCAGATGTGCCCTCCACAAGCTCATCATTACCTAAGAAACGTCGCAAGTGTCATGGTAGAAAATGTTCAAAGTGCTACGATTACTGTTTGCCAAGTATGCAAAAAAACCTACTTGTGGCAAATGTGCAAAGGATGAAACTAGGGTAGTGTTTGTAACATGTAATGATTGTGGAATCTAAGATATTGATAAATAATTGGCCTACAGGATTGTAAAAAGAATGTTATAGCCTACTTCAAAATGATGTCAAATGTTATGTTGTAATAATATTCTTTAATAAACTATGTATTGCAAACATATGAGTTATTTCATTAACCATATATGATTATTTTTCATGCCAAATTTCAATAAAAATCATAAGGTGTCGAAAACGACACCTCGGCCATTTTATATATATCAAAGGAGCTGGCCATCCTAGTGTTAAGCGGAGATGCAATGCATTACTACCCTAAGGCAATTCTCCTTTTTTCTTTCCTAATAACTGACACTTGTTTCTGTATTTCGTATTACCTTCTGTTACTTCTTTCTAATGAACACCGATATTCTTTGGAAGCTTGAATTTAAAGTCGATGGCCCTTTTGGTAGGCTTGCTCCATATGAACAGGGTTCATCTTCTGAATTATGATAATAATGAGAACTGAACACCTATTAATGTATCGGAACACCTTAGCGACGATACATTTCAACCTCCCAAACAGCGATTGGTACAACAGATTCTCAGAAAACTGAACACTTCAAATTCACATATTTTCATTTAACGTCTGTCCCTTTGTCTTGTCCTCGGGGACCTATAACTCGAAGCGATTCAATTTTATGGGGCCCTTTTGATCTCTGGGAAAACATGTCCTAAGTTATTTACGTTATTTACGTACGATTCTGTGATTGATTTTCAATCGCGTCCGCTTCGGTTGTCCAGCTTAAGCGTCGGCATCCGTCTGCGTCAACATTTGCCTCCGCCCATATTTGTGTTATTGTAATGTTCTTGGGCAAACAGCGTTTCTTTGCTCAGGGTTTTATCAGTGTCTGTGTCTGTGGACTTACGATTTGAGCTGTGTGTTTTGGTATTTTTATGGCATGAATTTTTTATTTAATTTTTTGTTTACTTTCCAATAGAATTCACTGCCATATGTACAGTATGCGTAGTTATCTTCCAGACACTATTTAATGGCATAACTTATAATTCTTATTTAAAACATAACTATCAGTTAGAGAGAAGGACCCCGCGTTCCTTAGGCCTCCCCTGGGCCAGGCTAAAGAAAATGAATAGAAAAAATAAAACACAACAAAGGAATTCCGTGTAATAAGTCTTAACGCCCAAAAAAAGCAATAGGCCCGGCAATTAAAAGACGGGAGCTATATAGAAGACTGGAATGATTAAACCAGTAAAAGAAAGTTCCAGAGCTTAGGAGTGGAGGGAAACCATTAGAGGATTATTTATTTCCACAGAATAAAAGGGCTGTCAAATTCTATAAACTTTAATCTTCAACTATCATTCTTCATTCAGCTTGACGAGATCGAATACCTGGAAGCTTGGATCACCTTAGAACTTATTTCATAGTCGTTTTCGTCCAACTTTTTTTTTTTTCAGGTATTATTTTGGACACTACTCTCGTTGGTTCAGTTATTAATGTGGGTCCCCACTTCCTTGGTTAATTAGGGCATACAAGGTTTGTCAACTGATAATAATGATAATAAGAAGAAGAAGAAGGAGAAGGAGAATAGTTTTGTTCAATTCTAGACCCACACTGCCTGAGGTTAAGGCCAGTGAAAGGACTCTCAGTGTTGAATGAATCTGAGTTGTAACAATGTAATCTGACTAGCCTCAGATACTCTTAATTGACTCATTGTCGGTTTTGATTAATGGGATTCTCTCTCTCTCTCTCTCTCTCTCTCTCTCTCTCTCTCTCTCTCTCTGTGAAGTTCTTAATGAACTGAAGGTTCTCGTGTTTACTTTTTGTTAGTTGGAGAAGCTGTTTTAGTTCGTAGAGCGAAATGTTCAGTCTTCAGGTTTTAGTTTTGCTATGTGAGTGAAATGAATATTTGTTTTAATTTTGTGCTGTGTAGGGTTTATAGTTATAGATGCGCGTGCGTGTGCGTTCGCGTGCATGTGCGTTATTCACTCCAGGGCGTGTACGCAGCCATCTATAGCAAGACAAAACAAAAAAAATAGATAATAATATTCTCTAAATCCCACTCTAATAGCTTCTTGGTTTTCTTAATTCAGTAAAACATAATTCTGACACAATGGCTTCTCTCCTTTCACCGCCTTCTCCCAGCGCCTCCACCACCTACCCCACTACCCCCCACATACCTCCCCCGCCCCCACAAGCAACCCAAAAGAATGCCAACTCCTTTAACAAACAGTTTATTTTGATCTTTTCTTTTATTCAAACAAAGCTCCTACACGGCGAGGAGGATTCCCCGGGGGGAGGAAGGGGCTAAACGCACTATAGCACCGATGGTCGAAAGTCCCGTTGATTAAATAAGGGAGTATAACCCTTACGAGCAGCGGGACTTGTGCCCCTCCGGACGCCCTAGTCGAATCAATTAGCGGGCATTTGCATCCCATTTGCCATTGTTTTTCGTGAATAAGTCTCTTTTGTTCCGCGTTTGCCCAGTTGTGTGGCGCTCACTCCTGTATCTTCTTCTTCCTCCTCCTCCTCCTCCTCCTCCTCTGCTCCTACTACTACTACTCATCTCCCGCCACCCACACCTCCTACTATTCTCTGTCTCTCTGTCTGTCCCTGTGGATTCATTCCGTGTATCGCCTCGTCCTGTATCTTCCTCCTCCTCCTCCTACTACTACTACTCTACTACTCATCTCCCGCCACCCACACCTCCTACTATTCTCTCTCTCTCTCTCTCTCTCTCTCTCTCTCTCTCTCTTCCTTTCATCCATCAGTCCAGCTTTTATCGTTTTCGTTTCGTAGATTTGATAACCCGTGATTTCTTTTGATGTACTTCTTCGTTAGCATATATATATACACGCGCGTGTATGATGCATACACAAGCCGAAACACGCACGCGTGTGTATAAATGTATTTTAAGAGAGAGAGAGAGAGAGAGAGAGAGAGAGAGAGAGAGAGAGAGAGAATTATTTTCGCTCTGCTATACTTTAATTTTTTTCAATTTTTTTTTTTTTTTTTTTTACGTGAAAGCTGTGCGGAGTTTTTATACACCGATTCTGTATGCTGTAGTCTCTCGTAAGCTGATCTCTCTCTCTCTCTCTCTCTCTTTCTTTCTCTCTCAACCCCACCCCGTTTCCCCTTCGCTTTTCCAGCCCCTCTGTTTAGGCTCTTCCGTTTTCCATTTAAGTAATGTATTCACAACCTCCCCTTCGTTTATTCCCCCCCCTCCCACTCCCCCTCCCACAACCCTACCTCTACAATCCCCTAATAACCCCCCTCCCCCCCCCCCCTCCTCCCCCCCCTCCGCCTCCGCCTCCTCATCTCGACAGGCTCAACCCAGTGTTGCCAGATTCCTCAGTTTCCTCTTTCCTTGTTCTTCCATCTTCCTCTCCTCCTCCTCCTACCTTCCTAGTCTTCCTTTCTCCTCCCCCTCCTCCTCCTACCTTCCTAGTCTTCCTTTCTCCTCCTCTTCCTCCTCCTCGCCCTCCTACCTTCCTAGTCTTCCTTTCTCCTCCTCCTCCTCCTCCTCCTCAGTCTTCGTCTCCTCCTAATTTCTTCTTAGCCTTCCTTCCTCCTCCTACTTTTCCTTTCTCCTATCCTCCTCCTCAATCTTCCTACCTCCTTCCTAGTCTTCCTTGTTCCTCTCCTCCTCCTCCTCCTACCATCATTTTAGTCTCTCTTTCTCCTTTCTTTCTGCTCAATCTACCTTTCTTTCTCCTACTTCTCCCTTTCTCCTTTTCTTTTCCTACTTCTTCCTTTCCTCCTTTCCTCCTCCTCAATCTTCCCTTTCTCTTCCTATTTCCTCCTTTCTCCTTTCCTTCTCCCAAATCTTCCCTCCTTCCTCCTACTTCCTCCTTTCTCCTTTCCTCCTCCCACCTTCTTCCTTTCCTCCTACCTTCTTCCTAGTCTTCCTTTCTCCTCCTCTCCTAACCCTAACTCGACTCATAATCTAATCCTTGCTGATGTGAAAGAAATTTTTGTTTTCATTACAGAAAAAAGGTTTATTTTCCTTAAGATTATAAATGGTTTACTTTCCAAGTTTCATATGTCTATTCCCATGGGTGATTACATATTTTCCCCACGAATAAGAACAGTTTTCTTCCCGAACGAGGGAAGTATTCCTTCCGGGAAAAAAATTCTTTTAAAGAAAAAGGTTTCCCAATAAAATAAGAACGATTGTCTTCAAGATATAGAAAATATTCCTTTCGGAAAATTTTTTATTTCGTAAAGAAAAAAAAACTTTCCATAAAATAGGAATTTTAATTTTTTTTCCTATTTTTATCTGGGTGCTGAATATACTTTACCAAGAATGATGAATATTTTCCTCATGGGAAAATATTTTTCTTCCCCAAACTGTCTTTATGCGGACGAGGAATATTCTTAAGAAAACATCTTTTTTTCTTTAAAAAATAACTTAATTGGTGGCGACCTATGAATGTTTAGTAAATTCCTCCCCTCTCCACCCGAAAAACAAATTATTTCTCCTTTTAGATAAAAAAAAAATTAAACAAAAGTCGAAATTTTATACTAAGCTGTAGAAATATGGTACCTAGAATTTACATCTATTAAAAAAAATTATATTCTTAATAAAGCTGAGAAGACAAGATCTCCTCTTAAGGGGAAGCAGTGATTCCCCCTCAAACAATGGAAAATATTTTCTCAAGTATTTTATCAAATATTTATCAACTATTTCCCTTTACAGTGTTAAGATTTTTTTTTACTACGTGTCTAACGAATTATTTTTTATTATTATTATGGTGGTCTCATGTACAGGGTTACCAACTTTAATACATTTTCACGAAGGGTTTTGAATTGTTTCCTTGATATAATAAGAGAGTTGCGGAATTTAGACATCTTTTTCATAACAATCTCTCTTTCGTTAATTTGTTCAGACCATTTCAGTCCTTCCGATATTAAATTTGGAAACCAGCGAAGACCTTTTTTTTTTTTTTATAATCAGAGGGGAAATGTTTTATAGTCGGGATGCATAAAAGATAGAACATCCTTTGAAATTCGAAAAAAGTGCCCCAGAATATGTTCTATAGACTAGAGACCATAGATACGGAGGGGAGAGATTGGATGGACAAGTGACAGTCGTGCGCACGTGAAGGCGCCATTGCTATGCGTTGATTCTCAGAAATGGAAGCGGCATTGACTGGCATAGACCAGCAGCAACAGAGCCATTTCTGGCACCCCCAGTGCCCATTGCTAAGCGGGCATCATAAACCGTGTCACTTGCAGAAACGAGTTCACAATAGATCAGGGGGGGATTATTGGATTTCATAAGGTAGAGACCTATTTTCATTCACGGACAGCTTGTATTCAACTACCCTCCTGCTTTTCGAGCTAATGGGATAATGAATATTGTACTAAGCTTTTTTTATTATTATTATTAAAGCCAGTTCATCATTAAATTCATGTAGCCTAATATATTACCATGTAGGGTTCCTGTCAGTCTATATAACCATGTTTAAGTCTGACAATCTTCCCTACCAGTACTAAAGTGTACATAGTATATAACGAGTATTAGAAGTGTTATACCTACTGTTATTTACCACGTTATCAATAAGTTCTCAAACCTCCTGGTATGTAGAGGACAAGACTGATTTTGATCTGCCTGACCACTTAAAGGTAGTAGGCTACTCTTCAATTCTACCATTATCATTTTTACCCTAAAGACTAATTCAAATTCATACTACACTATAGCTTTAAAAGTAATATTTACCAACTAGCTAGCTAGTCTACAAGTACACTTCACTGACTAGCTAGTCTACCAGGGTTGATCGTCAAATAGCTTAACTTGGGCGTAACCTTCAGGAATGCTGATTTTTTTTTTTCTATCTGTTCCTCTCCACGGGCTATGAAACAGCTCAAATCTTGGTTAGAATATGAAGGTTTTAGTTATTCTTACAGGTCAGCCTGACTTAGACTGTGCAATGTAAAGAAGTATGTTGAATTACAGGTCAGTGTGACTGTGGCATGTTACATAGCTGATGTACACCTCCTAGTAATAATTGCCCTAGCTTCTATGTCATAGTTCAGATGCTTTGGTCTGGTTCTGTAAAGTACACACAGTGTATTCTCCCGTGAAATCACAACTTTATGAACATGAGTGTAATTACGTTTATACTGTAATTAAGTGAATAGTTTCTCTTATAAGACCTGTGAGCTCAAATATGCTTTTAAAACGCATGCAGTTTAGTGCAGGAATCCCGTTGTGAATGATGTGACAATGTGAGATTCAGGACTGACTTTTGTGAATTTTGTGTTTTAAGATTTCTTGACAAGACCAAAGAGGGAGACCACCACCACCTTACTTGGGTTAGAAACTGCAGGAGGAATAAGGAGGCAGCAAGCATTTAGTGGCCGTTCAAGAATTACCTAACGCCGTAGGGTGGTAGGCGGTAGGGCGGGGGATATTGTAAAGTGTTATGAGTGTGACGGGGTGTGGGGGGGGGGGGGGGGGGGGGGGGGGGGGGGGGGGGGGGGGGGGGGGGGGGGGGGGGGGGGGGGGGGGGGGGGGGGGGGGGGGGGGGGGGGGGGGGGGGGGGGGGGGGGGGTGGGGGGGGGGGGGGGGGGGGGGGGGGGGGGGGGGGGGGGGGGGGGGGGGGGGGGGGGGGGGGGGGGGGGGGGGGGGGGGGGGGGGGGGGGGGGGGGGGGGGGGGGGGGGGAGGGGGGGGGGGGGGGGGGGGGGGGGGGGGGGGGGGGGGGGGGGGGGGGGGGGGGGGGGGGGGGGGGGGGGGGGGGGGGGGGGGGTTGGGGGGGGGGGGGGGGGGGGGGGGGGGGGGGGGGGGGGGGGGGGGGGGGGGGGGGGGGGGGGGGGGGGGGGGGGGGGGGGGGGTGGGGGGGGGGGGGGGGGGGGTGGGGGGGGGGGGGGGGGGGGGGGGGGGGGGGGGGGGGGGGGGGGGGGGGGGGGGGGGGGGGGGGGGGGGGGGGGAAAGGGGGGGGGGGGGGGGGGGGGGGGGGGGGGGGGGGGGGGGGGGGGGGGGGGGGGGGGGGGGGGGGGGGGGGGGGGGGGGGGGGGGGGGGGGGGGGGGGGGGGGGGGGGGGGGGGGGGGGGGGGGGGGGGGGGGGGGGGGGGGGGGGGGGGGGGGGGGGGGGGGGGTGGGGGGTGTGGTCATAAGTTAATAACATTTTCAGATTTTTTTCCCTTCGTTTCTTTTGAAAAGATGTAAGTTTAGAAGGACAACAGAGAGGTGGTAGAGATTATGTAATATACTTTTATTATATTTGAGTAATGCTGACAATATGATGTTTAAATTCTTTGCATAATTATGTTACAAAAAATATCACAAACTCAACCCTTGTTTGTACTTCAATATTTTCTGTTATATGTATTACATGACGTAGACTAATATGATAAACTCAACCCCTTTCTGATCTCCGACCTTCGCTACTTTATGCGTAAATATGACTTATACAAAAATATCACAAATTAAATTAATCCTCTTTTAAAGCATAGGCATAGTCTACTGGGTGTATTATGACATAAAAGAATAATATCACAAACTCAAAACTGCCATCTTTGTGTCTCCTGTCAGCTAAACTAAGCATAAATGATTATTAATAGGTCCCTCTGTCTCCCGCACCGAAATTGCTGTTACTATAGTAGATTCACAGCAACCGTGCATCTGATGTCTAGGCCAAGTCCCTTACAACGCTTCTGATTGGCTGTTGATAAGCCAATCACAGGGCTGGAAACTCTCAGTCTCTCACGAGAGTGTACATGGGTAGGATGTATGTCCCTCCTCTCCTGAGGGATACGGGTGAAAAACATATCCCTCAGGAGAGTTTCTAGCCCTGTGATTGGCTTGTCAACAGCCAATCAGGTGCATCGTAAGGGGCTGGCCTAGATATCGGATGCACGGGTGACGTGAATCTACTATAAATGATGTTACATTATTTTGTCGGGGGATCTGGATATCTGTTATGAGTCATGACAAGGGGGCGAGGGGGTTATAGAATTTAAAAAAAAAAATCCAAAAAAAGAAAAAATTTTGTTAAGTAATTTTTGAACGAATCCCAAGATACGTTTTCAATCCTCCTGGTATGCATGAGCTTAAAGTTTCTGCAGTAGACTTTGAAGTCCAGAATATGTCAAGGGGCAACCATGTGGCTACCATACCAGATTTAGTCTAATAAGAAGTCACCAGAAGGTGCACGACTGCATATGTATCGTATCTGTACTGGCAACAGCAAGATTTATACGGCCCTGCAAATTACAGTATTAATTGTATCCCTATCAAAAGTAAGAGAAAGAGTAAATTTCAAAATCCAAAAAATGATTGTACAGACTATTGAATATTGACTGTTAGGTATCAGGCTATTAAGCCTAGACTATTATTAATATCATTATGCTTGTACAGACTACTGGATATTCACTGTTAGGTATCAGGCAATTAAGCCCAGGCTATTATTAATATCATTATGCCTGTGGATGAAGTTTGCATGGAATGACAGTGCTAGAGATGGCGATTACTTTAACATACCGTTGTCAAATTTTACTGCCTGTAAGTTTGACCCGTGAATAAAGAACGATAATAATTATTTCTGCCTCTGGAGAGTAAAACTGTAAATTTATGGTGATAAGAAAGGCATATAACGTCGGCAAATTGGTCAGCTTTATTACTCAAGTGTGTAAAATCTACAGCGGACAGACTAAATATTTTTATTTCTGCATATAGTACAAATTATCCTTGGTAAATGCTGCAAAGATTATTTACCAATCTTTAAAGACTGCTGAGAAAATTGGCTGTCAATGTAGCATGGTCATAACGTTGTAACATTGCCATATCTGCAACACTTGACGGCTTAACTGTAGAGGAAATATACCAGAAAATTCTATATTTTTATTTCAGCATAGAGTATATGTAGTATTGAGTAAATGGTGCATGAATCATTGGACAGTCTCGTCGAACAGCCGAGAAAACGCGTTCTAAAGAGTACAGTGTTTCCCATTAGATTATACGAGTTGCGTCATTGTCTACGCAATAATCAACACATAGCAATGGCGCCAGGAAGTGCCCGTCACAGATTGGTTAGGCTATCATAGGCTGTCCAGTCACTCTACTCTATATCTGTGCTTGAGACATCTCTCCGTGTTTAGCTTTTATAATAATGACATTCCAGTTATATATATAATATATATATATATATATATAGTATATATAATATATATATATATAGATATATATATATATATATATGTATGTATGTATATACCGGGTGTTTCGAAATTAGAGCCCCCCTTCACAGAACAAACAGAAAGTTATGAAGTTTTCTGCTATAGCCTATTTCCAAGTACATTATCTTATGTTTCTATTAAACTATTTTTCCTTTTACATTTCTTGTATTTTCAGACTGAGTGACAGAGTTAGATACAGCCATGGCCAACGACTCGCAGGAAATCAGATGGATTGACCGAATCCAGGCTATAACCTTCAGAGAGGCCAGGGATGCTGGCACATCCTTCATTTCACATTCCTGAATAGCTAAATACATTAAAAGAGATGAATCCTTTGTAAAAGAAACTGAAACAAAACTCCACATGACTGTCAATGTGAAAAGAGTGAGAATCTTGTAAAGTCTGAAGTCCTTTCTCAGGAGCCAAAAGACATCATAGCTGAGGCAGTGGGTAGACCAAGAAAGTCTTTATGTAAATTGGCACTTGAACTAGAAACAAAAAGGGGAAAGAAGAGAAGTTATAGTGTTGTATATCGTGAGTTGAAAAAATCTGGTATCAAGCCATTTCATGTTATCAGCAAGCCCAACATCACTCAGCAACAGAGATGACCGTGCGTGGTTTTGTGGCTCATTTCTTAAAGATAGGGATGAAGCTGACTTTCTCCATGTTGCCACATCAGATGAATTCTTCATTTACACAGTCAGGAAGCCAAATCATAAAAATGACATCATTTGCGCTATTGCCAGGTTGTGAAATTTCCTGAATGTTTGGAAATTTTTCTCTGGCTTCACAGCCAAACAGTTAATGTGGATCATCAAAGAAAAAGGACAGTCATGGAATGGCGAATACTTCAGAGAAACTGTGCTTACTGATGGAGTATTTTCTTTCCTCAAAGATCTGAAAATGTGTTATCGGTTAAAGAAGTCACATTTTTGTATGATAGGGCACCATGTTTCAAGGCTCTTCAGCACCCCTGACCTTAATGTGTGTGAAAACATTGGTAGTATCTTAAAGGATCGTGTTGAAATGTGCACTGTGAACAATGATGGTGTACCAAGCCTCGACGACCTGTGGAGAGAGGTGACCAAAGTGCTCAGGTGAATAGAGTTTGAGTCAGCTTTTTTACGATTTGCTGAAATCATACCCCTCAAGAATGCAGGCTGTGGTACAGGCAGATGGAGGCTGCAGAAAATATTAAATACTCAGAGAGAAACTTGAATGAATATCTGTTCTGAATTACTTTTATTTTTGTCCATATCAATTTCAGTTTATGCTGTAGAGGGGGGCTCTAATTTCTAAACACCCTGTATATGTAAGTAGCAGATATCGTAAATATCCTGCTACAAGTTATTATTATCAAATACGAATTTTTTTATAAGTTTTTATCGGCGACCTCAAAAAATTATAGTTGAAGGAATGAGGTAAAAAATAATTTAGTTAATTATTTTTTACTTTTTATTTTTATTTATTTATCTATTTTATTTAGTTTTTCTTGTGTAAATTTGTGTATTGTAAATATGGGAAGACTGGAAGAGTATGGGAGTGCGTTCAAGAGAGAGATAAAGAGAGGGAGAGGGAGAAGAGGGAGATCAAGTGAGATGGCTGTAAGATGGAGAGGGGGAAGGGAAGGGGAGGGGTAGGGAGAGTTGATGGGTTGGGGATGGGGGTGTGGGGCGTGGGCGTCTCACTTATCAAGTACTTAGCGTTGCTTTAAAAGGATAAAACCGAGAATGGCAACTTAATGCACTGGAACAACCATTGGCGTATACGTTTTCCCCTCTCCGGTCGTGCCACTCGTAATTATTCTCACTGGCCCTCTTGTCTCTGTTTATTATCTCTCACTCTCTCTCTCTCTCTCTCTCTCTCCTTCTCTGGTTTGCTTGGTTAGCGGTTTGTATTTACGTGCACATTTTAGTTAACATGACGCATGCGGTTACAAAAGTATGGAATGCTCTCTCTCTCTCTCTCTCTCTCTCTCTCTCTCTCTCTCTCTCTCTCTCTCTCTCGCCAGAATGACCACTTTTCACTGAATGCCTTGAAATCGGATGAGGAATAGAATTAAATGTGTACATTTCTAGAATGACTTTGAACCCACTTAAGTTTAAGGCTATTGCACTATCAATCCATACATGTATATATATTATATATATCTATATATATAATTATAAATATTATATATATATATAATATATATAGATATATATATTTATATATATATATATATATATATATATATATATTTGGCTATGTTGTCGTTTCTAGAAAACTCCAATTTAAAGGGAAACAGAATAGCCGGAAGTCGTGGTAATATTGCAGACATTATGATCTTTTCCTTAGAATAAAAACAAGAGGCACAGATGAGAGCTCTCAGGGTCACTTATCTATAGAATGAAAAAAAAAATAAACAGAAACAGTAAGAAAACTATATTAGTTGACTATATCTAAAACTATTAAAACTGCTATAATTGGCAACACTTTAAAATGCATAATGTAACATTAAAATAAGGGACGTATAAACTAAGTTTTCTGCAAACCAAGATGATAAATGAGCAATGACTAAGTTATAGCAGATTACGTAAATAGCAGACACTGTCAAATACAATAGCTGAGCAGAGAGACAGAGAGAGGGAGAGAGAGAGAGAGAGAGAGAAAGAGAATAATAGAATATTAAAAGTAAAAATAAAGATTATGTAGTGCAAAATACTGGAGAACCCACTGTATTGCGTGTGATGGTGGCCGGATATGGCATGAAGTGTAAGGTCACTTTTTTTTTTTTTTATTGCTTAAAAGTAACCCTATACGATGTATGTTTCTCTGCCATCCACTCAATAATTCTGTCCCACTCTCAAACGTAAATTATTGTTGCTCTTGAGCCATCTGTACCCATATGCTGATTTCAGATTTATTTTTAATAACCGTCTAACAATTTTATAAATAAGTGTTTCGCTTTAAAGACAAGGTTAATTGCCCTAAATGTAATTTAGGGTCTTATGTGGGATGTACCAAACGCCTACTTAAGGTGCCCATCGACTCTCATAGGGGTGCCAGCCATCGTACAGTCTTAACTTTAAGCAAAAAAAAGAAAAAAAAGAAAGAAAATAATGCCATTAGACTTAATGCCATACTCTGCCAAATACTCGGACAAACAAAACAAAAGAACAGCCATTCACTTCCATTTTTAAGAGTCCCTCCATATTAAAAAACAATCTCCAACACTCAATAACCAAACCACCTCCGTTCCTTTGCTTATTGCATAGTTTGCTTCTCTCTCTCTCTCTCTCTCTCTCCCCACTCTCCTCTCTCTCTCTCTCTCTCTCTCTCACCCACACCACTTCACCCTATTTCATTAACAGTCTTCTAACTAGCCCAGTTGTCATTTAACTACGACATGAACAGTAGGTTCTCCAGTATTTTGCATTACATAATCTTTATTTTTATTTTGAATATTTACTCTCTCTCTCTCTCTCTCTCTCTCTCTCTCTCTCTCTTCTCTCTCTCTCTCTACGTAATCTCTTATAACTTAGTCATTGGTCTTTTGTCAGTTTTGATTTGCATTTAACTTAGGCTTTTATTTTATTTTCTTTTTATTTCATATTACGCATTTTAAAGTGTTGTCAATTATAGGTATTTTAATGTTTTTCAAATATAGTCAAGCAGTAAAGTTTTCTTACTTACTGGTTTCTCTTTATTTTTTGTATCATTCTGTAGATAATAATATCTGCAATATTACCACGTATTTTGGCTATCCTATTCCTCTTCATATTATATATATAATATATATATATATATATATATATATATATATATATATAGATATATAAATATATATATCATTCGAGCTACAAATGTCCTTTAATATCTAATTCGCTCTACCTCGGAATTGATATATTTTCATATATGTACGAAGGGGAATTTTTTTAGTTGATAATAATTTCGTTCCCCCACGGGATCGAACCACCGTCCAGTGGACGGGAAACGAAATCAGAAACGGACAGTGACGCTATCGCTATGTGATAAGTATTTATATATATATATATATATATATATATATATATATATATATATATATATATATATCATTATATATATATATTCATATATTTGTTTATTTATATATATATATATATATATATATATATATATATATATATATATATATATATATATATATATTAAAGTTCACAAACCGAAAGAAACTGAGGAGAACCAAAGTCAATTCGCTGCAGAACTGAAGTTATGATTTGCATCTTTTCAATCTTGAAGTCTTGTTCCTTTTTTAATATGATTTTTTTGCAATATTTTATTTTTATCATATTCCATTATTCATCTTCTATTTATCTTTATTACGACTGCAGTTTTAGTTATTCGTATGCTGGTAGTTGCTTATTCCTTACGATATCCTTTAAGTTCGCTTTAATGTTTTTCTTCATTCATATAATTTGCATTCTTCATTTCTTCTTCACTTCTCAGAATTATTCACCTTCTGTTTTTCCTCGTAATTTTTGTTTTTCTTTTGCACAGTTTTTCTTCAATCCTTCATCCCTTCAACGCCTCTAGACGTCTTTATTTCTTGCTCAATCGTCATCTTTCTGCTATTTTATTCCTCTTTTTATTCTCCTCCCTGTTTATTCACCTTTCGTTCTTTTAATGCCACTTATATTCGTTTCTGCTATTCTTCTTTTTCCTTCATCAGACCGGAAAATGGTTTTGTGTTGAAGTCGACCTATTCTGATCTCTCTCTCTCTCTCTCTCTCTCTCTCTCTCTCTCTCTCTCTCTCTTCGATCCTTCTATCTCATTCCCTTCCTCCTCCTCCTTCTCCTCCTCCTCCTCCAAGACGATAGGTACCGCCCATCAGGAAAGTGATGAGTTTGTTTTGAATAACTCCTGGCTAACAGCAATTCCGTATTCCTCTTATTTTTTCCCTATTATTTCTTCCACTTCGTATGATAAACGGGGGGGAGTAACAGCCACAATATATGTATATATATACCATTCAAGTGTTCTCTTAGTATATTTTTTTATATTTATCTGTCGTTTTTTATCTCTTTATTATGACTCCTTTTCGGTGGTCTTCTATTATGGTGATAGTCGCGCTGGTTTGGTTGCGTTCAGTTAGACAAAGACGTAACAAGGGCCCTGGAAGTCACTTTTTTTGCGGACGGTTATTATCGTTCTTTACCTACCAGCATTTTTTAAATATGTTTTCATAAAATTCATATATATTATTATGTAATAATGTTAAAAGGAGCAAGTGCAGGAAAACAATTAGATTCCAATAACAGTAGTTTAATCCAACGTTTCGTGACACCTTTGTCACATCATCAGGGACATCTACACATGAAATTATCAGACATTAGCATCCTATCAAAACATTAAGAAAATACATGAAAACATATGCTCTAAGTAACACTCAAGACCTAAAAAAAGATATATACACATGGAATTAAAATTGCACAAAAATGAATTTGGCGCAGATGAAATCACAGACTCATATAAACGGTCGCACTAAATCACACAAATCACACAATAAAAGACAGTAATTGTAAAGCTATTAAATAGAAAATCGAATGAAAAATCAATAAGTAAAATAACAGACACACTTGTTGGACAAACACTAACCTTTCAAAGCACGAGTATAAAGCACACATTAAAAACTCACACAAACCTACAGACCAGAGAACAGAAATTCTAAACAACCAAAATAGGTAATAAAAAGTGGAACAGCCGTAGTTTGGTGATTAAGAGAAGGAACTTTCAATTTACCAGAATTGGTAAAAATAAATGATACGACCACTCATAATAAGAATAATAATAATGATGACGATGATTCAGAAGAACACAATACCGTAGAGTCTACACAAATAAAAAAAAAGGTTAGGGAGAGAGATCTACCCTGGTTGCCTCTTCGTAAATACATCACTTTCAAAACCCTTGTTACACTTTCAAAACAGTGCCATTAACGCCATTGAATTGTGCAAATGATTTTATTACTTCCTTTTAAAATAATATTTTTCGTTATGAATTTGAAATTGAATCTATTTGAATATTTCAACAGAACGTTCTCGTAAAAGAGTTATGGAAGAGTTGAGAATGTGATTTCTCGATACACCAATATTCTTGCTTATTTATTTAATTTTTTGTACCACAAATGAGATTGGAAAGTAAGTGCAAATTAATGTAAGAATTGTTTGAATCGGTGCTTAGCTTACTTATTAACATAAACTAGAAAATAAAAGCGTTAACAGAAAAGCGATTAATTAACTTTCTCATTTTATTAAATATATCTTATTATCCACTTTTAGACAAGGTGTTGAATATGCATTTCTTCGATTTTTCCTTTTTTTTGTGTTTTGTTTTTGAGTTATCTGTAGCTAAAGTGATTTTATAACTGACTTCTTGTTCCAGAAAAGTATTAAGTCTCTCTCTCTCTCCACACATCCAGGGAGTCAACGATAAAATCACCGTCGATACAGATCACTCGAAAAATATTTTGAAAACAAAATGGCTATTTGACACGTTGCCAAAAACAGAGATGATATGGTGGTGCTGTGTGTGTGTGTGTGTGTGTGTGTGTGTGTGTGTGTGTGTGTAGGTGTAGATATCTCCCGTATATTTACATTAAATTGCTTTTGATTTCCTAATGTGAAAGTAATGCGAAGTTAACGTGCAAGTTTACACAGACATGAACGCAAAAAATACACTCGCCGCAAATGCAGGTAATGACAGGTGAACATTATTCTCATTTCGAGAAAATGACTGTTCCTATTTGAAAATCCGATTGCGAGAGAGAGAGAGAGAGAGAGAGAGAGAGAGAGAGAGAGAGAAGCAGAAATTGCATATGCAATACCGGAGAAGGTAAAAATGGCCGCCATAAACCAACACGACAAGATCATTATCTTTAATACAACGCGTATCGTGGCTACAAGACGGGAATCTGCGGGCGCGATAAAATGAAACTACAAATATAGAGTTAACCTAATATCACATCAACCCTCACTCATCCCTCCCCCTTCTTCTTCTTCCCCATCCACCTCCTCTCTCCCCCCTCACCCATACCACTCCCCGTTGTAAATGCACCTTCTTTATTATTTTTTACGTTTCTCTCATGTCATTTTTCACTCCCTGATTATATTTATTTTCCACGCTTCCCCGGCGCGTTGCTATTCCCGAAAATTTCCCGGAACCGGGCTACGCGATCCAGCTCCGATTCCGCCATAAAAGGCGACAATGAAAGTAATGCCCCGAGTAACGACGGCTTTAATGACGGAACTCCTTCTCGATTCCCCTGTGAGCACAGGTAGCTGGACGCTTGCTCTTTTCGGTAAGGCCTCATACCCCTTTGCGTATATCGCATCGTTTCCAGGATTTTTATGGAATTGGTTCGTGTATGGAATCATCTCTCGCGGAGTTTTTATGGCTCTTGGGATTTTTTTGTTTTCAAGGAGGGGGTTGGGGAGGATTGTGCGGGGAGGAAGGGGAAGATGGGGGAGGAAGCAGGGAAGGGGAGGGAAGAGAGACAGAGAGAGATCTGGGGGTTGGGGGATCTGTCATTATAAGGATCCAGTAATGAATCTGGAGGTTGGATTGCGATCGTTGTTTGATGGACTCCTCTCCGTTACGGTTATTACAAAATAGATCTGAGTTTCGACGCGGATTGCCTCCCCCTCCCTCCAACCCCCCCCCCCTCTCTCTCTCTCTCTCTCTCTCTCCTCTCTCTCTCTCTCTCTCAATAACAGTTATTCATTCTCCAAGGGCAATCACGAGTTTTTTCTTCTTTTTAGTAAAATGCATCTCTCTCTCTCTCTCTCTCTCTCTCTCTCTCTCTCTCTCTCTTTGTTTGGAGAGTCTTGCAATTAAATGTTTATTCTCTCTCTCTCTCTCTCTCTCTCTCTCTCTCTCTCTCTCTCTCTCTCTCTCAGCAACAAATAACCCATATGCTATACCAACACAAGATAGAAATCTCTCTCTCTCTCTCTCTCTCTCTCTAAATGATTTCTAAGCGTGTGTGATCATTGTACTCCCATTAAACTCATTAGATTAAGTTTTATTTGGTCAAACTTTTAGCCAAGCGAAAGACTGAAGAGCCCAGCAAAAGCATTAGTATACTTCCATCATTTTTGTAAATCAAGAATAATTCGCTTAAGTTCATTGTCATCATTCCGATCTCTTCCTGAACCAGGCCACCAGTCTCATTATTTATTTTCATTATTCATCCCCTATACGATAACTGAGAGGTCGCCTAAATGTCTTAGTCTTTTCCTGATGTTCATCTCAATTAATTTGCTGGAGAAACAATACCGAAGTGTGACCCCCATGCGTATGCAGTTGCAAATATGGCTTTCAAGACGTTATGCAATCTGTGGATTAAAAGTTGGCTCAACGTAGAAGACATAGTTGCAGCATCATGTAAATTCTTCGCTCACTGAATAAGTAGTCATGAGAAAGGGATTACTATAGTAGATTCACATCAAGCGTGCATCTGATGTCTAGACCAGTCCCTTACGACGCCCCTGATTGACTGTTGATAAGCCAATCACAGGGCTGGAAACTCTTAATTCCTCTCGAGAGAGTTTTCCTGAGGGATACGTCCTTCAAAAGTATCCCTCAGGAGAGGTGGAACATTCATACTGCCTATGTGAACTCTCTCGAGAGAGACTGAGAGTTTCCAGCCCTCTGATTGGCTTATCAACAGCCAATCAGGAGCGTCTTAAGGGACTGGCCTAGACATCGGATGCATGGTTGATGTGAATCTGCTATAGCATTAAATTTAAAACTCAGAAGGTTGTGATACTGGAGTTTATGTGATAAAAAAAAAAAAGTATAAGCGAGACCATAAGAGCTCAACTATAGCGTAAAAGTGGTTTTGAGCATTGAAGGCCTTTCATAAATGGGTCTTAGAAATCTAAACCAAACATTGTAATGAAGTTATCGTCGATATTGAAATTTAACATAACAAAATCCCATACCAACGAAACATCAAACTGCCCAAATGATTCGACATCAAACCAAAGCAAGCGAAGCGAAGAGACGATTACCTATCAATCAACCTACCTCTGATACAACGACGAAAATCATTTCCCTCTTCGGCCCAAGGACTCCACCTCAGTCATCCAGCGTTTCAAAAGCTGACAAGTAGACAGCCATCTCCCACATGACAAATATCCCGACGACCCAGGGATGCATTATGAGTAAGTTTTACCCTTCTCCCGCGACCTGATATTATCATAATGATGACCCCTGGCCGCCTCATCCATCGACAGGGATCGTCATCAGCGTCCTGATAAATTACCGATGTCCAGCCGTGGGTGACTAACCGGAGAGGAGTTGGTGAGACACGACCCAACCTATATATGTAGGCAGAGATTAGTGACCTGTGATGGGGTTGGATGCTGGAAGCTTGGGGTTAGGGGTTGGATGCTGGGAGCTGAAGACTGGTGGTTAGATGCTGGAAGCTGGAGGCAAGGGAAGATGCTGGAAGCTGGAGGCAAGGGAAGATGCTGGAAGCTGGATGCTGGTGGTTGTATACTGGAGGCTGAGGGTTAGATGCTGGGAGCTGGAGATGCTGGAAGCTGGAGGCTGGGGGTTAGATACTGGAAGCTGGAGGCGTGGGGTTGGATGCTGGAAGCTGGAGGCTGCAGGATGGATTCTAGTTACTAGGGGTTGAGAGAGTGGGGTTGCATCCTGATTCCTGGGGGAGAGAGGGATGGGGTTCTTCCAGTTCCTGGAAGGGGGAAGATGAGGGTTAGGACTGAATGTGGAAGGGTAGAGGGTAGAGGTTGACAGGGGGATATGTCTTTTCAATAGGTCTTCGAGGTAAACATTAATTTTGGATGGGGTCAGATTATCCCATTTTTATATATACGGGTCGAAGGTCCTTTTTTTTTAAGTATAATTCTTCTGAACATTTTTGGGGGAACATTGATTACTCATTCTTTTTATTTATTTATTCGAGCTCTGCTTTGTTGGCTTTTTCTGAATTTATTAACACAGATCTCATTATATGTATGTGAAGACTCTTAAGCTGTGAGGATGTCTTGTATCCTTTTTCAAAACAGAGAGAGAGAGAGAGAGAGAGAGAGAGAGAGAATTTTTTATATTGCATTAGAATATTGATCGACACTGGAATGAAACAGAAAAAAATAAAATAAAACCTTTAATCGCAGAAAAGAAAACTCTAGGTTCATTTTAAAAAAGTTTTAGTTTATAAGAAGTTTTTGATTCTCTTGAAAAAGCCTCTGAATTAATAAAAAAAAAAAAAATTGGAACTTGGGATTTAATTAAAAAAAAAACTCTAGATTCTCTTTAAAAACCTTGATATTCGATAAAAAAAAAAAACTTTGGATATGCTTTTTAAAATTTTTTGGATTCACTCAATACACTATCATTTTCACAAAAAAACTAGATTTTCTTAAAAAAAAAAAAACTTTGAATTCACTTAAAAAAATGGATTAAGATAAACCTTGGATTCACTTAAGAAACTTTTGACTCATTTATTTCAAAACATTTTGAGATCCACTAAATTTTTCAAATCTTTGGATTCACTTATCTTAAAGAAAGTTTGGATACAGGTAAAAAATTTGGATTACTTAAAAAAAAGAAACAACTTTGGAATCACTAAAAAATCTTAGGAATTTATTTTGTAAAAAAAAAAAAAAAAAAAAAAAAAAAAAAAAACAAAAAAAAAAAAAAAAAAAAAAAAAAAACTTTCTATTCACTAACGATAACGCCATCAACTGTCCTCTCTCTCTCTCTCTCTCTCTCTCTCTCGACCAATCAAAATAATAGGGGGATATGTCCCCACCCCCTCCCTCCCACATCTTCCTCCTACCACCCCTCCCCCTCCCCCCCCCCCTCCCCCCCACCCTCCCCCTCACTCGACATATACAACCCCAAAAATCTCCTGCGCCCTTTTCAAACTCCTGCAAATAATATTTCATCTTTAAATATAATCTGATTTCTCCTTCACGGAAGAGAGAAAGAAAGTCGTTAGACGGCAAAGAGAGAGAGAGAGAGAGAGAGAGAGCCGTGCCAAAAACACGGTGGCTAGCGATCATAAGTCATATATATCCATGAGGACACATTAGTGGTCACTTGGACTCTTTTCATACGCAGATGTTGATCATCATGACCTCGCGAGTCCGGACGGTTGGGAGTGGCCGTGGCTTCGGTTTCGCGTTTGTTGTTTTGTTTAGTTCGTCGTCATTAATTATTATTATTATTATTGTTATTATTATTAGTATTATTATTATTATTATTATTATTATTGTTATTATTATTATTATTATGTGAATATAAATATAGACAAATAATTATAGACACGTTGGCGAATGAGTAATTACGGCAGGAAGTAAGACAGTGTGGTAAAGAAAGGGAAAATAAACAATGAAAATAAATGAATGAGAAAGAGAGACAAACTGACAGACAGAGAGTAAAGGAAGGTAATGTTGATACAACGAATGAAAATGCGGAAAATTAGAGGATTAAGAAAACAATAGCAAGAAAAAGAAGAATAAGAAAGAGAGAGAGAAGAGGGGGGGGGGAAGCCAAAAGCAAGCGAAACGAACGCACGAGAACATTATTCGGTGATAAACCCCTACGATCTGGTAGCCAAGGCGAATTTGGATGAGGATATTAGCTCCCTCCCCTGCACCGCTCTTGTCATAGTCCTGATAGATGGAAAGGGAGGAAAACTCTCTCTCTCTCTCTCTCTCTCTCTCTCTCTCTCTCTCTCTCTTGTCTTGTCTCGTCTGGTCTCGTCTTGTCTACCTTCCTATCTAGATGCATCACTATTGCTCAGTCGTTTCTTTCATTCTCGTATTCTAACTCGTGCATTTCACCTCTCTCTTATATTATACATGAAAAAGGAAGTAGTGGATAAAGATACTATACCGAAGAAGAAAAGTAAATGAGAGACAAGAATCTTGTTCCAGAAAATCAGAAAGTGGAAAAAAGGTCTTGCAAAAGAAAAGAATGCATGGAAAGTGTTGGAAATAAAAAGTAAGATAGAAAATGCAGAACAAAAGATTATGCAATCAAAAGCAAATGAAAAACGGGACTTGGAAGAAAAGAACGCTAGAAAATATCAAGCAAAACCCCAAACTATCTTATTCATATGCGAAAAAGATGAATAAAAGAAGAGTAGAAATAGGCCCCTAAGAAATGAAGGGCGGTTAATGAATGAAAAAAAGGAAATATGCAACATATTAGCAGAAAGATATAAGAGAGAACTTACACCTAGAATTGATAATGAAGATAATGATACAGAAATAAGAGATGAAAATAGTGCATATCTATCGGACGTAGATATAAATGAAGCCGATATTGTGCAGGCTATTAGTGAAATTAAAAATTAATGAGCAGCCGAACCAGATGGCATCCCTGCCATTTTGTTAAAGAAAGTAGTTCATTCTATTGCAAAGCCGTTCGCAATATTATTAAGACAAAATGTAGATACAGGCAAGATTTATGATGAATATAAATTAGCATATATTACCCTTACTTTCAAAAGTGGATCAAGACTAGAGGCAAGTAATTATAGGCCTGTGAGTCTAACATCACATATTATGAAAGTCTACGAAATAGTAATGAAGAAAAATATAATGAAACATTTAATGAAAAATAATTTCTTTAATATAGGACAACGTGGTTTCGTACCCGGAAAAAGTACACAAACCCAACTGTTAGTCCACCGTGAGAACATATACAAAAATATGATAAACGGAAAAGAAACAGATGTGTTATACTTAGACTTGGCAAAAGCTTTTGATAAGGTAGACCATAATATATTAGCGAACAAAATTAGAAAACATAATATAGTGGATAAAGTAGGAAGATGGATAAAAGAATTTTTACACAACAGAAAACAGATAGTTATTGCAAACGATGAGAAATCGGATGAAGCCAAGGTAATATCCGGTGTGCCACAAGGTACGGTGTTAGCTGCAATACTGTTTGTTATTATGATTGCAGAAATAAACAGTAATGTTAAGTACTCGGTAGTGAGTAGTTTCGCCGATGACACAAGAATAAGTAGAGAAATTACTTGTGACGAAGATAGGAACTCGCTACAAAGAGACCTAAACAAAATATAAGAATGGGCAAAGGTAAATAGGATGGTATTTAACTCCGATAAATTTGAATCAATAAATTATAGATAAAGAAGGAATGCTATACATATATAGGGGACCTAATAACGAGACAATCACAAATAAGGAAGCAGTTAATGACCTTGGTGTGATGTTGAATAGGATGCAATGATCAAATAGCAATACTTTAGGCAAAAGGCAAAGCAAAAATGGGAATGTTGTTACGGCACTTCAAAACAAGAAAAGCCGAAAACATGATTATGCTTTATATAAGGTATGTACGTAATCCTCTTGAATATTGCAATATGATATGGTACCCACACTACGAAAAGGATATTGTATAAATAGAGAGTGTACAAAGGTCCTTTACAGCTAGAATAGAAGAAGTTAAGGACCTTGACTCCTGGGAAAGACTACAATATTTAAAATTATATAGTCTAGAAAGGAGAAGAAAACTCTACATGATAATACAGGCATGGAAGCAGATAGAAGGAATTGCAGAAAACATCATGGAGCTAAAAATATCAGAAAGAGCAAGAGAGGTAGATTAATAGTGCCCAAAACTATACCAGGATAACTAAGGGAAGCACACAGGACATTAATCCACCACCACGCACCAGCATCGACAACGCAGCGTCAATTCAAAGCTTTGCCAGCTCATCTGAGGAACATATCAGGAATGAGCGTAGATGTGTTTAAGAATATGCTCGACAAATATCTAATCTGCATCCCTGACCATCCAAGATTGGAAGATGCAAAATATACCGAAAGATGCATTAGCAATTCTCTGGTAGACATGAAAGGTGCCTCACACTGAGGGACCTGGGGAAACCCGAACGAGCTGTAAGGTCTGTAAGGTAAGGTAAAGGTAAGCTCTCTCTCTCTCTCTCTCTCTCTCTCCGCCTGATTGTAATATGACCGAGAATTAACCGTAACCCCACAATCACATTAACTCGTCCATTACCGACTTTTATGTACGTCAGCACGAGATTGATCCGTTTGGGGGGTTTGGTCGGGGGTTGGGGGGGGGACCCTCACATATTCATAACTATGCATAACAATTCGAAAAACAAATACGATACGAAATGTTCTCGGTTATTAATGTATACTCAGATGTACTACGCAGAGAGATACCTAAAGGTACGCAAGAAATACGCAGAAGACGAACGCAGAGATCCGTCAGCGTACGCGGAGGTACGCTTAAATGCACGCTGAGATGTGCAGGTGTCCGCAGAGATACGCAGATGTAAGCAGCGATACGCAAATCTACGTATAGAGATACGCAGATGTCTCCGCAGGGCTACGCAGATGTAAGCAGAAATACTCCGAAATACGTAGATATACGCAGAGATACGTAAAATTACGCAGAAATACTCAGAAATACGCAGATGTACGCAGAGATACGCAAAATTACGCAGAAATACGCAGAAATACCTCAGATATACGTAGATATAAACAGAGATACGCGAAGTTACGCAGAAAAACGCTGAAATACGCAGAAATACTAAGAAATACGCAGATGTATGCAGAGATACGCAAAGTTACCCAGAAACACTCAGACATACGCAGAAATACTCAGAAATACGCAGATATACGCAAAGTTACGCAGAAATACTCAGATATACACAGAGATACGCCTTCGGCGTTAATCGTTTGATGCGTAAAAGGACTTCATTGTTGTAGATTCGGCGTCAATAACCTAGACGTTGTGACGCCAGTTTAAGCCATCATAGATAAATCAATCGATGTTTTTTAGATGAAGCTGGCCTCATGCCAGTTTAGTATGATGGTCAGGTCAGCCATACAGGTCAAAGGAGAAAAAAAATACAGATTACAGATAGATAGATATATAGATACTGACAACAAAATTACAATCCTGTCATAATCACAAAAGACCCAAAATTGCAATATTTTGTCTTTGCAACGTAAAATCAAGGCCAACTAAAATAGATCTTATATTTCGGTGGTATCGGTATATTGGTGTATGAGCCGCGGCCAACGAAACTTTTAACCGCGGCCCGGTGGTGGCCTGTCCTATATCGTTGTCAGAACTTGCAGTCCGCTAGCCTCGGTAGATTTCAAGATCCGAGGGCGGACAGATAACGTGGCGGACGGACAGGCAAAGACGACACAATAGTTTCCTTTTACAGTTATTGAATAAACTACATAGTAGGCTCTCACACGTGAAGTCTTATGACAGCAATATACTAACATGGGGAGTTTTCCCTTCTGTCACAGTCAAAAGCGATGACACGACTGGAAAACTGGATGCCTGGATGAGCGCGGATGAAGATGTCATCCCGCGAGAGAGAGAGAGAGAGGAGAGAGAGAGAGAGAGAGAGATCCATGAAAGATAGATGAGTTAAAAAAACGAATTAAAGAAAGGAAATAAGACTATTTATGAATATGCACCGAAAAAAAGGATAGAGAGAGAGAGAGAGAGAGAGAGAGAGAGAGCAGTGCAAGATGAATCTTTGAAAAAAAATAATGGAGTAGGAAAAGAAAATATGACATAAGAAAAAAAGCATGAAAAAGCGGCGGGGGTGGAGAGAGAGAGAGAGAGAGAGAGAGAGAGAGAGAGAGAGGGGGGGGTGATAAGGATGGGAGCGTAGTTTGCGTTGATGTTCTGTTGGGAAGTTACCATCAGCATAATAATCACTTCTCTTTGTGTTTCTTATACGTCTTTATCACGGTATCTTTGTCCTGGGAAACGGTTTCGTTCTATAGTTAATACGTTTCTCTACGTCACTTCCGTTCGTTATGTCTTCGTTATGGCTTTTTCGGTAGCTGCTTTTTGTGGTGAAGTCAAGTCTTCGACACTTTGAAACGTCTCATAAAATTTAGTGACGAAAAATATTATTCTCGTTTTGATGTCAGTCTCGGAATTTGGCAGAGAAGGTACGCGATTATTTTCACGTCAATCTCGCAGAATTTGATGCAAGAAACTATCATTTTAATCTCATTTGTTTTTTGTCTTTTCGGGAAAGCTTTATCTGAATGACGAGATGAAATATTTACAAGATGGTAGTGATTCTTGGGGAAAATAAAAGATTGTTGTTAAGAAACGTTGCGAAGAGCAGTTTAAAAATAATTAGAAAAGAAAGAAGTATTAGCGGGTATCACTTACAACAGTCTTCTACAAAGATGTGATTACTGTCGGAAGTATTAGTTCTTTGAATTTCAGGCCTTAGGCTCAACTTAGGTTTTGGTAGTTTCTGTATTGTATCTGGCCACTGTATCTTTATAAAGCCTCAAGTTAAAATAAACTGTATTATATATATATATATTGACCTCTACTATTCTTATCCCAGAGCCTGTAAGTGCTGTATTCCAGTTGTGTATTTTATTAATTAAGAAGACTGATGGTGTTTTCCTCTATCCCATATATTTTCAGGCATTATATTAGCTGTGTTATGGTATGATGTCGAAGACTTTCTTGTATTTGTCAATCATCCATGCCATGCTAAGTTTGGTTTTCCTTCTCTTCCTGTTCTTCATTACCATTTTGTCTATCAGGAGCTGGTCTTTTGTGCAACTACACTTCCTTCTACAGCTTTTCTGTTGGGGGAGGATGGTGTTTGTATCCTCTGGGTAGTTGTGTAGCCTTTCACTGATGATGCTTGTAAGTAACTTCCAAATTACTGGTAGGCATAAGATAAGCTTGTAAATACTTGCCTTATTTCCCTTGTTCTTGTCTTTCTGTACCAAGGATGTTCTCCCTGTGGTCATCCATTTGGGCGCATGGTGGTTTGTGATACAATGCTGGAGTTGTTCTGCTATTCGTGGGTTTAGGGGCTTGAAGGTTTTGAGCCAGTATCCATGGACTTCATCGGGACCTGGGGCTTTCCAGTTGGGCATTTTCCTTAGTTGGTGTCTGATTGTGTCTGTGTTGATCTCGGTGAATCTTTGTTTTATTCTTCCTGTTTCTTCTGCCTTGACTTCCTGGAGCCATGTTGCAGGTTTGTTGTGTGATATCAGATTGCTCCATATGCTTTCCCAGAATCTCTTACTTGGTTCGGCTTCAGGAATTTCCAGGTGGTTTTCATCCCCTCTTAGCTGGCTGTATAGCCTTTTCTGGTTGGTTCCAAATAGTATGTTCTGTTGGTATCCTTTATTCCTGTTCATGTACCGTTGGATTTTGTGTGCTCTGTCTAAAAGCATCTGTTTTACATCTTCTATTGTGTTATTAAGCCCCTTCTCCTGTGCTTTGTATTTCACGTTCATTGCCTCCCTTGTTTTCTTGCTTCTTAGCCTCTTTTCAGTCATCTCTTTCACTTTACTCAAGTCAGGTCTCGTCACCATGATTTGTTTTTCCAGGCGCCTTTTCCAAGGCGGTTGCTGTTTTGGTTTCTGTTGGGTTGGTACTGCTGGTGGAGTTGGTGTTAGTATCCCCATGATTTCTGCTACCAGTCTTAGCTCCTGCATATGCCAGTTTATTAGTTTTTGTGATGCTGCTGGTGTGTATTAGTCTCATTATTTCTTGAACTTCACCTGTTTTCTCTCTTAGTTTTTTTGTGTTGTAGGCTTTCATGGAGGGGATCTTTGTTCTTTTTGTATCTGGTTTCATTTATTGTCTGATCTTTTCCGCCCATTTCTTCTTTTGTTACTTCTTTTTTTCTTCGTGTGTCGTTGTTTGGTAGTTCATCATTCCTGTCGTCATCTGTGGTATTGTCTCTTAGTTCGTCTTATTATTATTCTTTTTTTTTTTTCTTTTTTTTTTTTTCTTTTTTCTTTTGGTCTATCACAGTCCAACTTGACTGGGTGGTATTTATAGTGGGGTTCCGGGTTGCATCCTGCCTCCTTGGGAGTCCATCACTTTTCTTACTATGTGGGCCGTTTATTATTATTATTATTCAGAAGAAGAACCCTATTCAAATGGAACAAACACACCACTGGGGACCCCTGACTTGAAATTCAAGCTGTCAAAGAATATGAATGTGTTCGTTCGAAAGAAGTAGCAAGGGGTAATGGGAAACAGAAAGTTTAGTTACTAGAAAATTTACTAGAAAATAAAAAATTGTAAATCAATGAATGCATAATTAAATAGTTAAAGATATAAATAAATAAATTACAATACAAGGCGAAATATTCTGGGATAGTTATGTATTGCGTCTTCGCTTGCAGTGAAGCATTCATTCACCCTCATATTTTTTATTATAATTTTTTTTTATTATCTCACGAGCGCGCAAATTCGAAAATTACATTCTTGAGTGAAGATCCGCCTCGTGGATTCCGAACTTATCATTAAACCGGGTCCTTAAGTGTCGTGATTATTCACGTAACTAATAATAGCTCGCTATTATTCACAGCGACGAGAGTGACTCGCACGAAAGCAGGAAAAGGACGAGCAGTGAATCATCCAATTTCAGAATGATTGCTGCCTAAAAAATAAAAAAAAGGAGTTTCTCTCCACGCTCGTTTCGACATCTGCCTGTAATTATCAGATTGAAGGTAATTGGACAATGATCTGCTTCCTCTTTCCGGAGAGGTGTTTGATAACTGATCGTGATCGATAGACTATTTTTGTGTGTGTGTGTGTGAGAGAGAGAGAGAGAGAGAGAGAGAGAGAGAGAGAGAGAGAGAGAGCTACAGAGAGAGAGACGTTTAACTAGGGTGTCTTCAAGAATGTTCTGCTAAATGAGTAAGATTTTTAAACTTGTGGATTAAGAGTCAACTGTAAGTTTTAACAATTCTTCGCGTATTTTAATCATTTACTCTTTGCTTGTTAATTTATATTTTTCTTTATAATAAGTGGTCTCTGCTTTGCGCATTTCTCTTTACCTTCTGTTACTTCATCATAACGAACGTCAAGTTCTTAGGAGGCTTGAATTTCAAGTCAGTCACCCCTTTGGTGGGCTTGTTCCAGATGAATAGGGTTCATCTTCTGATTAATAATAATAATAATAATAATAATAATAATAATAATAATAATAATAATAATAATAATAATAATAATAATACTATTCTTTGCAAGCTTGAATTTCAAGTCATTGGCTCCTGTGGTGGGCTTGTTCCATAATAATAATAATAATAATAATAATAATAATAATAATAATAATAATAATAATAATAATAATAATAATAATAATAATAATAGAATTTGCATGTGGTTTGCGCCCATCTTGCACTCGAGAGAATCTGTTCTCCTTACAGATCATCATGAAATGTTATATTCATGATTGTTCAAAACATTTCTCTTAACTCGCACTGGGATCGATCTCAGGACATCTGAGGCGAGAGACGCAGACATTATACTTCGTTGGGTTTAAGGTTTGAATTCTGGGCACTCACTTTGTGACCCGAGGTCAACGGGAGAGAGAGAGAGAGAAGAGAGAGAGAGAGAGAGAGAGAGAGAGAGAGACAAGAACTATAGATAAAACGTATGAAAAAAAATGTCAGTATAGAGATTTTGGGGAATTGGATCCTTTAAATACAAAAAATTAGACCCGTCGGAGAGAGAGAGAGAGAGAGAGAGAGAGAGAGAGAGAGAGGGGGTGTCTCTCTCTCCAATCATTACCGAAGGCACTGGGCAGAACAAAAGTTGGTCATAAAATTTTATCGCCTCTTTTAATTTGCATATTTGCGGAAGCTCATTCCCCCAGAGATTAGTTTTTATGATGTCTGAGATCATATATGTATATTTGCAATATGCGTTTATGTATATTGCAATATGCGTTTATGTATATTGCAATATGTGTTTATGTATATTTGTAATATACGTTTATGGGTATTGCAATATGCGTTTGTATATTTGCAATTTGCGTTTATGTATACTTGCAATATGCGTTTATGTATATTTGTAATATGCGTTTATGTATATTTGTAATATACATAAACGTTTATATATATTTACAATATCCATTTATGTATATTTGTTATATACGTTTATATGTGTTTGTAATATGTTTTTATGTGTATTTGCAATATTCGTCTATGTATTTTTGTAATATGCATTTATGTATATTTGTAATATGCGTTTGTGTATATTTGTAGTATGCGTTTATGCATATTTGTAATTTGCATTACGTATATTTGTAATATGCGTTTATGTATATTTGCAATATGCGCTTATTTATATGTGCAATGTGTGTATATGTAAATTTGCCATACACATTTACAAATATATTTACAAGTATTTTCAATAAGCGTTTATGTATATATGCAATATTCGTTTATGTATATTTACAGTGTCCATTTGCATATTTAAAATATGCGTTTACATATATCTTCAATATGTGTTTAGTACATTTTTTATATGTGTATATCTTTGCAATATGCATTTATGTATATTTGCAGTATGTGTTCTGGAATTTTGCAATATACATTTACATATATTTGCAAAATGTTTTGTGTACATTTGGTATATTTGTATGTTTTTGCAATGTGCATTAATATAATATTTGCAAGATGCAGTGCGTATATTTGCAAAAGGCATTTTTCGGAAAAAATTATATGAAGGTTATAAAAAATGGTGAGTAAACAAACATCAAAGTGAACATTGAATTTATTATTGAACATAAAGGACATTTAAAGCATAATATTATGCAGAATAAAGATTAATATTAACGACACTTGATGCTGCCCCGATATCTAGGTAACTCTGGCACTAGTTACCTAACCTCCACACTCCGAATCGCTTATAACCAGTGAAAAGTTTATAAGATGCATCTAGCAATACCATTACCACGATGCCACTGCGCATAGCCTATAAAAGATATGATAAGTCTATCAGAAAATTGTATGAGAAAATTATTGCCTTAGCAAGTGGACTTAAAGTTCAGAATAAGTTTAAATAAAAAAAAGATCTCAAAATATTGATAAATGGCAAAGCAAAATATTAACAAGAGTAAGTTCTTTCTGGTTACAAGTTCTATTTTTTACGGGAATAATGACTCAGCGCTAAAATGATTCATTCAATAACTTTAAATCTCGTAAAGTGTGCCAACATTTACAGAGACCTACCTCAAAGTTATCAAGCGCCAGCTTGCTTGATATAAATCCACGAAGTTGAATGCCTCGGAAGTAATCCAGCAGTATGTAGTGGATGCCAAAGACTATGGTAGGGAAATGGAATCCTAGTCCTGGCCTCTCTTCCATGCTGCTACACAATCCATTAAAAGGTTCCTCCGAAAACACACACCCCTGGAGAATCATGCCCTCGTCTCTCCATTGCACTTTGGTGAAACTGGTGGTACTTAGCACTTCATTATTTCATAGCCATAAACGTCCTTCAAGTATAAAGAGTTCATTAGTAATGATCACACTTCAGTTGGCAAGTTTCTAACGAAGGTCGAGTTTATCCAATTTCCCTTCCCTCAGGAGAACTGCTTCCTTGGAGGGTTAGGCAGATACTGCTTGGTAAGAATTCTTACCCTTACTCGTTAACTTCGTTAACTAACTCAGGAAGAGCTAAATACTTTAAAATGGTCTCAAATGCCAGCACACAAAGTATATACAGTATTAAATAATTATTAAACTTATTTAAAGTTACGTTTGAGATCTTTTTATTTGCCAAGAGAGTTGGAAACCAAGGACTATGAAAAGATGCTTAAAAACCAAGGATTATGAAAAAAGGCAAAGTACTTTTTTTTTTTTACTAAAAATAAACAAGATAAAGAAAACGAGAATACAAGGATTCTGAAGTTGGAAAGAAAGATAAAAACAATATATTTACACAGGCATTATGAAAATTTGCAATATACTTTCAAATATATTTGCAATGCGTATTCAATTACATTGGCAATATTGTTGATTAATATTTGCAATGTGTGGCTTATATATATTTGCAATATGCATTTATGTATATTTGCAATATAGGTTTATATGTAATTGCAATATCCGTTTATATACATTTGCCATATGTATTCATGTATATTAGCAATATGAATTCATTTATATTTGCAATATTCTTTATGTATCTGCAACGTTCATTCATGTATATTTGCAATATGTTTATATATATATATATATATATATATATATATATATACTATATATATATATATATTTATTTTTATATATTTACAATATGCATTTATGTATTTGCAATATAGGTTATGTGAAATTGCGATGTTTGTTTATATACATTTGCAATATGCATTCATGTATATTTGCATTCTCCTTAGATTCACTTGTAACTGACTTCAACTGCACTCTCTCTCTCTCTCTCTCTCTCTCTCTCTCTCTCTCTCTCTCTCTTGTGCCTTCTTCCCTTAATGACGAGACAATCTGATACATAATTAAAAGCCGGGAGTAATCATGACAAATGATATAATAAGTGAGTATTAGGAACATCCCAAGCTATCATTAGATTTGCTTATTAGAACAATTAGAAGATGATATTTGTCGTGACCGAGTGGGAACCTGAGTACGTGTAAACGCATTCATGTATGTACACACACACTTACACACTCAAAAACACACACACACACACACACACACAAACTACTCATGGTTGGTCGTTGGAGAGAGTGAAAAACCAGTTTTTTTTTAATTTAATCTGTCGTAAAACGTTTCGATAAGTCAAGTAACTTAATTTATATATATATATATATATATATATATATATATATATATATATATATATAAGGAAATATGCCTTGTTTTCAAATATCTGTGTACTCAGTCAAATTTATCGTTTATCTATGAATCTGTTACATTTTTTGTCGGTATTTTATACTGATGTGCTCCCAATCAGCAAATAATCCTTCGAATTCGAAGGTCCTCCAACTGAATTTCAGGATACGAAAATCGAAATCCTTCAGTTTTCAAAACAACGGGGAACTGTCAACGAGACAGGCTCTAGGATCACTTCAGGTCACCAAAGGATACTTAGGAACTCGGGGAAGGACGCCTCTCCATTTCTTTCCATTCGAAAAGATCCAGCCCCTATCTAATCCCGCTTCTTGATTGACTGACGTTCAGTGTCTATATTTACGCCGTGTCCCCCTCCCCCCCCCCCCCCCCCCACACACACACACAATAAATAAATATGGCTACTCAGTATTGAGGGCCTGTCACCTAAATCACTACTTAGGACTATAAAGGCACAATGGAATTTTAGGAAATTATTGAAAATTATGAGTGTCAAAATATTAATTTTACTGCTGCGTCTCTCTCTCTCTCTCTCTCTCTCTCTCTCTCTCTCTCTCTCTCTCTCTCTCTCTGTATGGCAGTGATAACAGAGGCAAATGTAACTCATTATCCGAAACCATTTTTACTCGCTAGCAGAATCTATAAATGCCTCGGTATGGCTTTCAACTTTCTCCAGCACTTTGCTAAGAACGAATCGTAGAATATTCATTAAATATTCATTTCATACATCTTACGCTCTCTGAAGCTCTACGTAATACGCGCTGAATTCTGAGATAATGACTACAAATGGCCTTTTTTAACATCAACCTGTGCGTCACTCCTCAAACAGATTTATACTACTATCATCAAACTGCTATGGATCGATTCTTCATTTCCCGAATTTGATTGGCAAACACGGTTGTCAGCATATAGACTCATATATAGGCTAATGATTCTTTATGTCAAGAAAGCTTAATGCGTCCTTTTTGGTGGGGATTTTTCGAATGTTTCTTAACAGCGTCGTTAAGCCGTGCAAATGACACAATTCACTTATTTGAGCTCATTTTTGAAGTCTGAATGTAAGTGCAAAGGGAAAATGCCCTACCTGGATATTGCTTTACGGTATATTTTCGAGAAAATGTGATATTATTTCAAGGAAAATGAATGCACGGGATTACACTCATCGCATAAGAGAGGTCTTAGACGTGTCAATAATAGGAACTCAATTCCGTATCCAAAATGATTGATGGACGCCATTCTACTTGCCTTGTAAATGAAGGTTAGTTCCGGATTTATGTGCTCGCTTCCTTTATACGTTTTAGAGTTACGAAATGCCGAATAATGCAATATTATCTCCTTTTTTTACAGTCTCTCTTTTTTTCTATCATTTCGCTTTCACGTCGATGATAACAGACATTTGTGAATATTACTTGCCAGTAATGGATCCAAGATATGTGTTGATGTAACTATCGCTCCAAATGATAGCATTGTTATGCTAGTTTGCTCAAAAACATTACTATAACTCTGTAAGATGAGTTAGTATGTATTTTCCGCTGGAAGCATTATGATTGCTACCAAACATATGTATACAGAAATTCTGCATGATGAATGTGTAAAGTAACTAAATCTACGGGCATAACCAGCCCCGTTTCAAGGGGAGAACCAGCAACGTTTCAGGGAATCCCTTCTCACCCCAGCCCCCTTCGAAGGGGTTGGAGGCACTAGGTGGCCGTGTTGGAGGCAGGATGAAACCCCATTATAAATCATCTTAGGGGTCCTCACTATATCCCTGCCAAGTTTCATGCCCATCGGACCAGCCGTTTGGCCGTGATTCAATGACAGGCGGACGGGTAGACATAACGTCCATTAGAGTAGGATTATTATTATTATTATTATTATTATTATTATTATTATTATTATTATTATTATTCAGAAGATGAACCCTGTTCATATGGAGCAACTCCGCAGAGGCCGTTGACTTTGAAATTAGAGCTGCCAAAGAATATAGGTTTCGTTGGAAAGAAAGTAATAGGAGACACAGAAAGAAGTAGCGACTTATTAAACAAATTATTAGGGAAGTAGAGAGAAATATAGGTAAATTATTAAGATACACAAGTTTTCAAGCCGGACTTAAAGCTTTCCTTCCAAAAGCAGATTAAAATGTCTACTATGGTGTCTGTCGTTGTCTTGAAATGATAGGTTGACGGTGACGATAAAATGTTGGTGTTCATTATGAAACAAAGATGATCGTCGCTGGAATGTGGTAAGCGCCTTAGTGGCGTTGTCGGTATTGTCTTGGCCTGCCACTTCGGTGGGCGGGAGTTCGATTCTCGGGCGTTCCAGTGAGAGACGTGTATTTCTGGTGATAGAAGTTCACTCTCGACGTGGATCGGAAGTCATTGCATTACCTTGAACTAAAAAAAAAAAAACCGTTGGAGAATAGTGCCACAGTACACCTTACGTGTTGCTCTGTAGGAATTTTTTTTTAATGTTCTTTGCAGAGTCCCCTCCTCAGGCCCGTAGCTACAACCGCTTTCATTCATTTTTACTGTACCTCCGTTCGTATTCTCATTTCTCATTCCTTCCACCCTCTCTAATAGTCGTTGCACCTTTCAAACATTCGTACCGCCAATTTCCCTTCCAGCGTTGAATGGCCTCATGGGTCCCAGCGCTTAGCCATTAGCCTAAAGGCCCTATAACTGAAAACACGGTACTTGCGTTGATTAGAATTCGATAGAAGCCGTTGAACGTAAACGTTTTCGTTCCCGATTCGATCTGAACGAAAAGGTTCGATCTGATGTATCTTCCCACTCGCCGGAGCGTGCGCTCGCGTGCGCGCATTATCAAACCGCATCGAAGTGCGCGCTAAGGAAAATTTAATTTTTTTTACCGTACGCGCCGACACCGGAACGAAATTCGATCTGGGAAAAATAACAATTATTCGTAGAGCGCGGCTTGTCTTCTGCGGGTGGCAGACAGAACGGTGAATAAACAGCTTCAATCTGACACATTATGGAAACACCCTCGTATTAAGGGGGGAAATTGCGTCATTATAAACACATGGCTTGTTGCGCTCTGTTTTAAATGGACGCGATGCATGCAGAGCGTCGATAGATAGATAGATAGATAGATATACATTATATAAATATATGTTACAATTTCTTTTTGACTTTAGTCTCCTTTGATTCAAGTAGTCGGGAAGAGGCTATAACCTCTCTGTTATTCATAAAAAAAAGCCTAGGGTTAATAAGAGAGAGAGAGAGAGAGAGAGAGAGAGAGAGAGTGCAACCTTTCAAGAGGAGTGATTTAAAGGGTGTCACCACCCAAAACTCGCCTAAATTACCGCCTCTTTCTGACTCTTTTCTGAGGTAACCCCTAATCGTCGTGTAATGAATTCCCATATATATTATCCCCCACACACAATCATTCTTCTCCTCTTTCCATTCTTTTATTGCAAAGGCCTTAAATCATATTCCCTCTCTCTCTCTCTCTCTCTCTCTCTCTCTCTCTCTCTCTCTCACACATACTACATAGTACTACATATTTACTCGATGGTTCTCTTAGGGCCGAATGTACAAATATCATACAAAACTACCTTGGTGCATTAAATGTAAAACTAATTCCTGTCATCCACTCACAATCGGCTCCATGTATAGATTTGAAGATCGTTCATGGCCCTTCACGTCCTCTGGTATAATGTACATACAAATATTCTTGTCCCAGATGTAGTCTGGGAACTTACTTTCGTGGGTCCTTCTAAGCGGATGGTGAGGGTCCTTCACATCAGTTTCCGTCCTGAATGTTCACTATCAAATCCCGAACAGTCTAGTATACCTGAACATAGGAAAAATGTAAAGTGCCCAATAAATATATGATTTTATTATTGTGGGTCAAAACTCCAGTC
>NC_087200.1:11884525-11899525 GCF_015104395.2 Macrobrachium nipponense | reverse complement strand
CTCTCTCTCTCTCTCTCTCTCTCTCTCTCTCTCTCTCTCTCTCTCCCCGCTTTAAAACAGAACTCCCCAATTTTTCTCGTCACGCCGTTTAATCTTCTGCTTCCTTCCTCTCGGATTGTATCTTCGCCTGCTCTCTCTCTCTCTCTCTCTCTCTCTCTCTCTCTCTCTCTCTCTTTCTTCATTTTCCCCTCGGCTTCCCTAGGATGCTGGAAGAAAGGGAGAAGAATGAGTAGGAGGAGGAAGGGGTATAGGAGGTTGGCACTCCTCCCTCTCCTCTCCCTCTCCCCCAAGAAAGGGAGAAGAATGAGGAGGAGGAGGAGGAAGGGGTAGGAGGGTGCCACTCCTCCCTCTCCCACTCCCCCCCCTCCCCCACCACCACCGTCCTCTCGACTCCCCCTCGAGTCAACAATCTTTCGGAGCGAACCAAACAATAGCGGGTCGCGTCAGTTGTCTCGTCTCTTCCCCTCGAGAGTGTGAACAATGGGAACTTCCGGGGTCGTCGATGCGGTGTTCGGAGGACTAAGGAAGGAGGGAGAGAGAGAGAGAGAGAGAGATACTACGTATTGAGATATATATATATATATATATATATATATATATATATATATATATATATATATATATTATTTGGCTGCTATAATGATAAAGAATAAAGAATAAAGAAGAATAAAGAAAGAAAAGAGAGAGAGAGAGAAGAGAGAGAGAGAGAGAGGAGAGTAGAGAGAGAGAGAGAGAGATTGGGTACAGTATTTAGATATAAACATATATTTATATTTATTTATTTTTTGATGCTATAATGATAGAGCTGTTTGGCAAGCTTAGGGAAGAAGAATAAAGAAAAGAAAAGAGATAGAGAGAGAGAGAGAGAGAGAGAGAGAGAGAGAGAGAGAGGAATGACTACCTATTTAGATATATATATTTATATATTTTTTGGGGGATGCTATAATCAGATGATTGGCAAGCTTATGGAAGAAGAAGAAGAAAAAAAGAAAAGAGAGAGAGAGAGAGAGAGAGAGAGAGAGAGAGAAGAGAATGACTACGTATTTAGATATATATATATATATATTTTTTTATGCTATAATGATAGAGATGTTTGGACAGCTTAGGGAAGAAGAAGAAGAAGAAGAAGAAAAGAGAGAGAGAGAGAGATAGAGAGAGAGAGAGAGGAATTTATATTTTATTTCTAAGAAACAAAAATCTAGTCTGAGAGAGAGAGAGAGAGAGAGAGAGAGAGAGAATGATATTTTCTTTGAATGCTACGATGCTAAAAAAGTTCAGGGTAATGTTGAGGAAGACGAGAGAGAGATAGAGAGAGAGAGAGAGAGAGAGAGAGAGAGAGAGAGAGAGAGAGAGGCTACGTACTGAGTGAGAGAGAAAAATCATCTCTCCTAAGAGAGAACGAATACCCTCTCTAGCTTTATTATGGAGTGTCAGAGCCATGGGTACATTTTTACCCTCCTTTACAAAATCCCAACGACTGGTCTTTGTGAAATGTTTGTTTCGGAAATTTAAAATTTTTTTTTTTTTTTTTTAGCAATTTTTTATTATTATTTTTAAAAAATTTTGAGGGTGCTAAATCTTTCGTAATCCATTGCCAATCGTACCAAATAGCTAGGGTTTCTGAATGTTTTCACATTTTTATTTGTTTATTTATTTCATTAATTAATTTATTTATTTATTTTTACCAGCGAAACGAGATACAGTCCCATTCTTTGATCTTGAATTAAAGCTAGTATCCCCATGCCGTCAGAAATGATAGTTGTGTAAAAGAGAGGGTCAGGAAAGCATGTCCCAATCCTGGGGACGATACGTACCCTTTGAATCGTGGAGCCAGGTACCCTCATTCTGCATACTAGTATTATGTAGACCAGTTTCTCTTGACGAAAGATTACAACAGGGAATATAAGAAAAGTGGTTAAGGTAGATAGTCTTAATTAAAGTGTTTGATTTTTAGTACAAATTATTATTATTATTATTATTATTATTATTATTATTATTATATTATTATTATTATTATTATTATTATTATTATTATTGTGGTTGTTGTTGTTATTCAGAATCGATTCCTATGATTATTAACTTTAGGATTTTATGGATACCATAGATTATATAGGTATCTCTCTCTCTCTCTCTCTCTCTCTCTCTCTCTCTCTCTCTCTCTCTCTCTCTCATCCCTGAACTTTTATTTATACCATAGAGTTCAGGTTCTTCCCGATTACTTGATTTGTAAGTTCATATTCCTTCTCTCTCTCTCTCTCTCTCTCTCTCTCTCTCTCTCTCTCTCTCTCTCTCTCTCTCTCTCTCTCCTAAGTTATAGCTTTAGGAATTGTAGGAGAAATAGCAGACTGGATTTAAGGCTGGCAAACTGATAGAAAAGAGAGTCGTAATAAACGGTGAAGAATCAGAATGGGCAGATGTGACAAGCGGAGTTCCTCAGGGTTCTATCCTTGGCCCGCTCTGTTTTTTTATTTACATTATTGATATTGATGTAGGCTTAACTAGCAGGAGAGGCAAATTTGCAAATGACTGTAAACTAGGTGTAATTCCAACAGAGACAGTACAAAGTTTAAGAAATAATGTAAAGAAAATAGGAGAGTGGTCAAAGAGATGGCAAATGCCTTTTAATTTGAATAAGAGTAAGATGTTACAAAAAGGAGCAAACAGCCCTCATGCTAACTATACATGCTGCTTGGGAATGACATAAATAGTGTAGAACAAGAAGAGGACTTTTAGAATGACATAAATAGTGTAGAACAAAAACGAGACCTTGGAGTTATTACTACCAAGGACAGTGTATAAAAACTGAAAAGGGGCACAGAAACTAGTGGGATACATAAAGAGGCAGTTCAGATACAGAAACAAGGAAGCGTTGCTGCAGCTCTACGCATCAAAAGTTAGACCTCATCTTGAATATGCAGTAAAGATTTGGTCACCGACGCTAAAGGAAGGACATTAATAGATTATAAGGGGCACAAGCAAGAGCCACAAAGTTAATTCCATCCATCAGGCAAACAGGTTACCAAAGACGACTAGAGAGCCTGAAAACGTATGACCTAGAAACACGACGATTGAAAGGACAACTAATAGAAACATTCGAAATACTGAAAAACATAACAAAAGTAGACTAACCAATTTACGTTAAACGAAAACCAGACAAGAAATAATGGCTGGAACTAGAACTGAAGAAATACAACACATCGCATTGTGGGAACTTCTTTACATACAAGATATGTGACACTTGGAATAAACTGCCACCAGAAGTTGTAAACACCAACAGTGTGGAAGAGTTTAAAAGAAAGCTAGACAAAATTAATAGGGCACTGTGGACGAATGGTAAAACCTGCTCCTACAGATAAGTGAGCACAAGACGTCTCCTTGGATGTACTAATAAGTTTCTGAGACAACCTAATCCTTGTAACTCTCTCTCTCTCTCTCTCTCTCTCTCTCTCTCTCTCTCTCTCTCTCTCTAAAGAGAGACACTATGAAGTGTTAGAAATAAGCTTTCCATTTATTCAGTCTCCCTTATTTATTTAAATTCCCAAATGAACAGAAATTTGAGGTTAATAAGAAATTTAGTTTATATGTTAAAGTCAATAGTTATTATAGATATTTTCTATCCTTCCAACCTGTTGATAATTAGGAACATCTTCATGATTATTTAGCATAATTACTAAAGAATTCATATAATTTATTTAGTGAATATTACACTTGCGATATTTGTATAACTGGATCCTTTGTAAACTAAGCCTTCATTATAATTTAGCTTTTCAGAGACATCTATTTATTTACTTATTCTTTTTATTTATTAATTTTTCAAGTTATTTTTTTTCTTTTCTAATAACTGATCTCCTCTTTCTGTATTCCCCATTACCCTAATATTCGTTGGAAGATTGAATTTCAAATCATTGGCCACTTTGGTGGGCTTGTTCCATATGAATAAGGTTCATGCTCTGAATAATAATAATAATAATAATAATAATAAAATAATAATAATAATAATAATAATAATATAAGGAGGACGGACACCACTCCAGAAGCAGTCCACCCTCAGCCTCCAAGCCCAGAGGATGTCCGGCAGCTCCAGCAGAAAGCTCGCATCAAGAGAGAGAGAGCGAGAGAGAGAGAGAGAGAGAAACCGTTAATGACTTTGATGACTATGATATCATAGTTTATCTGTAAAATTCAAATAGTAGTAGTAGTAATAATAATAATAATAATAATAATAATAATAATAATAATAAGCCCAGCAATTGTAATATCCGTCATTTTAAAGGTTGTAATTATTGAGAAAAACTAACATATATTAAACTTTTACTAGTGAAGAATATTGTTCATTTGGTTATGTTAATCTGATGTCGTAATTAATACTCCTTATATTTTGATAATTTCCTAAAATATTTATTTAGTTGTTTGCTTATTTATTTATCTATTGATATATTGATATGTCTGTTTTAATAATTACTAATCTCCTGTTACTTCTTTCGAACGAACACCATAATATTCTTTGGACGCTTGATTTTCGAGCCAGTGGCCCCTGTGGGTCCATCTTCTGAATAATAATACTAATAATAACAACATCCTGTAACTTCTCACTTGTTGAAAATTACTAGATAATAATACACTGCTTCAGTTCATTACCTGTGTAGGCTCACTCGAGGGAATATGAATTGACAGAAGCTAAAAGATTCTAAGAAGATAGTCTCGTACTTTAAAATCATCCACCATTTGTTAAAGAGGCAGATGAGTGGCGCGAATTCCCTCAGTCCACTCGTGAGCGCCACCCACCTGTCCCGACCAATCACGGGTCCAGTCCGATTGGCCAATCAGCGTGCGTAAAGAGGATGAAGAGGAGTGCAAAGGGTTAAAGCTATGTGTTTTAAGTGATGTTGGTATTTATATAATGTCTATATATAAATATATATATATATATATATATATATATATATATATATATATATATATATATATACACTACATGTATATATATATAATATATATATATATATATATATATATACATACATTATAATGCTGCTGAATACGTAAGAGCTTGTATATCTAAATCACTATGTTATTCAGAAAAATGTGTAGATAATGAAGTAAGTAAAGAAATGAAGAGAGAGAGAGAGAGAGAGAGAGAGAGAGAGAGAGAGAGAGAGAGAAGGCATTGAAAATATACAATAGTCAGTAAAACATTAACCGCTTTAGGGGGGCAAGAGAAAACAGACAAGTGGAGAAACAGCAATTTCATTTTTGAAAAAAACAAAGGCAAATTCCACATCCACCACAAACACAAATGGATGAGCTTAAAAAAAAAAAAAAAAAAAAAAGAGGGAGGGAGAAAAGCGGAATTGTTAAAATAGGAATTAGGCAGAATGAAAGGACTGTACGAAAAAGGGGAGGGGGGATGGGGGGAAACTAATACATACGAAAAAACAAAAGAAATCTATTCTCGTAAACGCCATTTTGGTCGTAACAATGCGTACAGAGAAACAAATACGCAGAAATGCGTCTAAAATCACGAAAAATAAATGTTAGCCGAAAACAAAGAGGGTCGAATGGACGTAGGAAAACAGTAGGAAAGAATTTGAACGTCAGTTTGTGCAGTCATTGTATGTGCGTGTGTTTGTAGCCAAAGAAAGTTCATGAGAGATATATGGGAAGTATAATGTAGCGACTAGTTTATTATAGATATGTGGGAAGTATAATGTAGCAATTAGTTTATTATAACAAATTCGGATTTTATAACTTTCAATAACCACATTAAAAACTCAAGTGCTCAACCCTTCCAATTCTGCTAGGCTTAAATCTTAAGCCACATCTTTACATCATCTAGCATTAGCACCTCACTCCCATAGAGGAGAATTGGCTCAACAATTCCATCCTGCATATAATCTTCTGCTTCTTTGCCTTGTCATCTGTCTTTTAAAGCATCTTGTTCACCTGATAGATTACCTTAAGGAAATATAATCATCATTTCGTGTAAGCGCGACATGGACATTCTCTCTCTCTCTCTCTCTCTCTCTCTCTCTCTCTCTCTCTCTCTCTCTCTCTTTATTTGTTTACTTCATTATCTACGCATTTTTCTGAATAACATAGTGATTTACATTCTCTCTCTCTCTCTCTCTCTCTCTCTCTCTCTCTCTCTCTCTCTCTCTCTCTCTCTCCTTCCTTATTTGTTTACTTAACTCATTATCTACACATTTTTCTGAATAACATAGGGATTTACATCATCTCTCTCTCTCTCTCTCTCTCTCTCTCTCTCTCTCTCTCTCTCTCTCTCTCTTCCGTGCTCCGGAGCCATAACACTTTCTGAGCTCCTAGAAAGGTAAACGAGTAATCAGTGACCTTTGACCTGACTCCAGCCACAGTGTAAACAAGAGCAGACTGCTCCTAATAGCAGTGGTAGTTGTAGCAGGAGCAGGCAATGGTGATAGTGGCAGTAGTAGTAGTAGTAGTAGTAGTAGTAGTTGTAGTTGCTGTTGTTGTTGTTGTTGTAATAATATCAAGTAGTATCTATCGCAACTGAAGTCAACACAACATAATATTAACATTAATATCGCCATATAAAGTTGTGGAAACGTGCATTTATCCTTACGAATACAGAAATATTCTGAATAGTATTTGTAGTAATAGTAGTACTAGTGAAGTTTCAGCAGCATTAATACTAATAATAGTAACTAGCTAATGTTTTCTTTCGTAGTGAATAATGTTGAACAATCATTTATACTTGAGAAAAAAAAGAAAAGATAAAAAAAACTTCGAACTGACAGCACCTCGTTTCAATGGACACTAATGATATTATGATTTATGCTGCTATTTTTTCGTGATTGTTCAACTACCGCTTTTAACCGAATCTTTTTCTTATAAGGGGGAGGGAGAGGGGGAGAGGTAGGGGTAGGGAGAGGGAGAGAGGAAGGGGAAAGGAGAGGGGAACAGTACTAATTGATAGTTTAGATAGGGATGGAGTATCTGTAAACGTCTTCCTTTGTTCCTCTTTTGTTTTTTGACCCTGTGAGGGGGAAGAGAAGCCATTATAAGGAAATAGTCTCATCTTTGAAAAATAATAGTGCTTTATTAAATTCTTGTTAGATTTCTTTTTTAAATTTTTTTTTCATCTTAAGATTCTTCAAGGATATTCTTAAAATCGTTCCCTGTAATCATTCTGCTACTGAATTTTATGTTGAAGTAATATAAATTAATTTCAGCTATACTCTTCTCATTTTGTATATATAGACATTCTATGGTTTCACTAATCAGTCTTTAAATTCGTAAACTGAATCAGATTACCGAATCACATTCTGATTCAGCGATATGACATTTAATCTAATTAGTATTGCAGTAAAAATGTCTCGATGTCGAACTTCTCAGTTCAGCTATGCTCGGATTTCATTCAAAATCACTAAATGGCAACCTAACACTCTCCATATTTGATCGATTATTTCAGTGCGAAAACACGATCATAGCATACTCCAAGTCCATGATATGTTTCGTAAGAGTGAAATCTGCCATTTATATGAAAACTGTCACAGAAAATATCATGTGTAGCCAAATTTCGGAAAAAGCAGTTACGAAACATTTTCAAAACTTTCGTTGACTCGTCACAGATACATTTGACAAATAAGAAAGTCATCGTCAAACTTCAGTTCAAATGTTAAATAGCAAAACGAAAAAAAGTTTGTCATAACATTAATATTGCTTCCAATAACCATAAAATAAGAAATACTCCCATTTGATTATTTTACGTCTCAACGCTGAAAAAAATGTGAATGAGCAAATGCAAAAGTAGAATGCTCCCATTCATATCGACGGGTGAGCCGGGGTTGTGTGGCTCAACTACCTTAACATAGGTCTACGATGAGTAGCAACAATGAACTTATCTTGAAACCATTTATTTTATATTTGTTAGAGGAATATTAGGATTTTCATAAAAAAAAGATAATTATTTCGTTATCATTTAAAAAATCATGGCGTACTAACAAATATTTGCCTATGCAATTATTCTTTTGTTAAAGCCAAGATTTCGCCTATACTCTTTTTTTTCATCTGTCCATCCGCCTGTGGTGTTTTTGTATGGTAACACTGCGTCCCGGGCTTTAGATAGTTACGTTAATTGTAAGTTTTAGGTAAATAAAAGGATATCTGGGTGTACATTTGTAACAGAAAAGTGTTTTAATAATTTATTGTATGCGAATTACACCGTTAATATTCGAAATAGGATATTATTATAATCGTTGAATGTAAGCTGAATGTAACTATCTAAAGCCCGGGACGCAGTGTTACCATACAAAAACACCACAGGCGGATGTGTTAGATTTCTTTCATTTCTTTACTTACTATATATACATTGCACTTATCATTCACATCTCTATATTAACAATTTCTGGCCAGAAAGCCTATGAAATTATCGACACATTATGGCATTTCAAGCTACCTTATGAATGAATCAATTATAAACCAAAAGCGAGCAGAAGGACTTTCAAGAAAATAACATTTTAAGCCAATTAAAAAAACAAGTGTTCCAAAAGCCTTGACTTTAATATTAATAGATATTTCGAGTCATAACATCTCCATATAATCAAAATCATCATCATCATCTTTTATTCCTAAAAGAACAGGTAATCTCTACAAATAAATTCTATAGTAGTAACTGATATTACATCTCAGAATTATTGGATGATTTTTCTAGGACTATAAATCATTTTGCAACATACGAGCAGATTGAACACAGCATAAGACTTCAACATTCAAGGAAAACTTGCTATTCTTATTAACATTTTGCAAATGTTATGACTGTTGAGCTTATGAGGGCTACTGTCAGGCCAAGAGTACATAAGCCACTCTATGGCGCGCGTACATTATCACACCGTAAACAGAAATCTTTTCAAATCGCACAGGTTACGAATTATACCGTTGCATAAAAAATGATCGTATGTATATAATCATAGGGAAAATAGCGCTAGGTGTGTAAATTCGCAAGCTTGTCCACATGTATGACATTGGAAATAATAAAAAAAAAAAAAAAAATTAACACAACCTGGCAATTTAATTACTATTCGTTTATTAATGTAATTTATTTTTTTAAATATACATACATATATATATATATATATATAATATATATATATATATATATAATATATATATATATATCAATATTATATCATACTTAATATTTAGGTACATGTACATAATCATTTACAGGCATCTAACGATTATATTATTTTTATTTTTTGAACGAGGACGAACTTACTCTAACCATGGCAACATTGTACAAGGTGTTTTACCGTAACTATAAACATTAGTAACTTGCCATATAATAATAAATAAGATATTGGGTTGCGCTGTAGAGCTTAGCTTAGGATGGGAGGCAGATAAAGGTTTTGGAAAAAGGATGTGGCTTTGAAGATCGAAGGACTTTAGTATCTATTTGATTGCATGATTTTCATTTCAGAGAGAAACAGTAGATTGAAAGCAAATTAGTATTATTTTATTCGTGTTGCTTTGTTTAAGAAGAACAAAATAAACAGGAAAGTGCTTTCAATAGCGTCGTGGATATAGTTGTATAAATGTATAATTTGTGTTAGTATATTTTATAAATATATATATATATATATATATATATATATATATATATATATTATATATATATATATATATATATGATATATATATTTGTGTGTTTGTTTGTAATGATTATGTTTGAGTGAATGAATCGTATATACAATGTAGCATTTTACATTCTCGTTCACTCCTCTCTCTCTCTCTCTCTCTCTCTCTCTCTCTCTCTCTCTCTCTCTCCTCTCTCTCTCTCTGTCCATTTCCTTTATTCCTTTCTTCGTGTCCCGATTCCCCTCCTTCAAGTTAATTTAGCCGCGACGTAAAAGCATAACTGCTCAGCGTTGACTTCACTTTCAACTTTTTAATTTCGTTTCCTTTTTTTTATTTAATCTTTTTTTTTCTTTTTTTTTTCTTTCTGTTCCCTCTCTGCTTTTCCCCAAAGCGCGAGATTAGATGCGAGAGGAAATGAAGTCACAAATCAGGGGGAAAATGAAATAGCTGATGATAACGGCAGGGGAGAGAACGAGAAGAAGGCGAAGAAGAAGAAGAAGAAGAAGAAGGTGATGATGATGAAGAAGGAGTGGGAGAAGTAGGAGGAAGAGGAGGAGGTAGGGTATAGTAAGGTATGTAGGTGTGTGTGGGGGGGGGGGCGGGGGGTTGGGATGGGGTCGAGGAAGGGGATGTCCGGAGAGAGGTGGAAGAAGAGAAAGATAAAGAGAGACAGAAAGAGAGAGAGAGGGAGAGAGAGAGAGAGAGGGGAGAGAGTTAATGAAATGCGTTAAAAAGGTTGAATATCTAAGAGAAGGGGAGGAGACTGATGGAGAGTAAATAAGAAAGTAATTCGCTGTAAAATGGACGACAGAGAGAGAGAGAGAGAGGGAGAGAGAGAGAGAGAGAGAGAGAGATATCATGAAAATAGCAAGGTATGAATGACGTCAGATGCTTGTTCGACATTCATTTCCTTATTATATCTCTGTATTCCTTATTGGTTTATCCTCTTCGCTATGTTTGAGAGAGAGAGAGAGAGAGAGAGAGAGAGAGAGAGAGAGAGAGAGAGAGGAAATGAGATATCTTGAAAGAGGAAATATATAATATATGTATATCTCATGACTTCATTCTTTACATCCTCTGCATTCCTTATTCATTTTTGGTTGTTCTCTGAGAGAGAGAGAGAGAGAGGAGAGAGAGAGAGAGAGAGAGAGAGAGAAAGAGGCGATATATGAATAACGCCAGTTTCTCTCCAGATATTCACACCTTTTTATTCCTTATTCGTTTTATCTTTCAGTTTCTTTGTAGTGTGTTTCAGCAAAACTCTTCACTGATGCATTAATAAATAATTGCTTTTAAAACTTAGCGTTTTTTCCAGTTACTTTTTATTACTATTTAACCTTCCTTTTATTTATAAGTTGGTTCTTTCTTCTCGTAAGGATGTTCGCGGGTACTCGTCATTTTAATGTATAATGGCTAAGCAGTATGGCATTGATTCTGTTAAGAGTGAGACTCATACTTTAGACAATCTTATCTTTGAGAAAATGGGCAGTTGTAGGAATGAAATTGTTCATAATATTTTGTACATTGTTTTGTATATTTAGTAAAAAGATGGAATAAATCCGCGAGGAACTGCAGTATTATTATTATTATTATTATTAATATATTAGTTATTATTATTATTATTATTATTATTATTATTATTATTATTATTGATGTTGTTTATAATAATATAATAATAATAATAATAATAATAATAATAATAATAATAATAATAATAATAATAATGATAATAATAATATTATTAATCAAATTAGAATAATAATAATAATAATAATAATAATAATAATAATAATAATTAATAATAATAATAATAATAATAATAATAAAGTATTATTATTATAAGAGAAAGAAAGGGGAAAATGGATAAGTATCAAGACCTGAAACACTAGGCACCATCTCAAGATCCCTGAAAAGGAATCTGGAAAAACTTGAGGCTGAAGTAGCTCCAGGACTCATGCAGAAGAGTGTGATCCTAGAAACGGCGCACATACTAGGAAAAGTGATGGACTCCTAAGGAGGCAGGATGCAACCTGGAACCCCACGCTATAAATACCACCCATTCGAATTGGAGGACTGTGAGAGACCAAAAAAAAAAATTACATTATTATTATTATTATTATTATTATTATTATTATTATTATTATTATTATTTATTATTATCATTATTATTATTTTATTATCCATCTTCTCACAACCATGTCCATCCTTATCATTGTTTACCATTCTATCTACCATAATAATTAAGAGCCGACTTTATAACGAAATTCTTCATAAATGCAGAATACTATTAAACGACTCGACCGAATATAATAAATCATTTTCTTTCCAGAACTGCGTCTGTCACTGTGAGGGTAAAACTACTTTACTGACGTTGAATTATAAAGTGAAAAGTGGTTCCACTCTTGTGCTGTACTTATAAATACGTGGGTCAGTGGGTAGCGGCGTGGCGCCACCTTCACCTGACTGATAGGAGGACCGGAGATCGATCCTACTTAGGGGTAAAGCGCTGGGCAGTTCAGTCTTCTATTATTTTCCTAAACTTTTACCCTTACAGAAATTGTCTAACTACTTACAATCCTAGTTTCTGTTATGACAACTACAATAAAATCTTGTTCGAACAATTTTTTTAAAAAAGTGCTTTCTCGTTCGTATGCAGTCTGTGCAAACAATGTCTATTTTTACAAATCTGTATTATTTTAACGGTGTTTTTTTTTTTACATCCCATCATGGATCAGTACTTCTTTGTAAAATCTCAGATGGACAATGAGAAGCAATCTTGCTTTCAATGGATATATATGTGTGTAATATATATATATATATATATATATATATATATATATATATATATATATATATATATATATATATATATATCGTATATACATATATATACATATATATATATATTCATTGAAAGCAAGCTTGCTTCTCATTGTATATACATATATATATATATATATATATATATATATATATATATATATATATATATATATATATATATATATATATATATTTATATATATATATATATATATATATATATATATATATATATATATATATATATTATATATATATATATATATATATATATATAATATATATATATATATATATATATATATATATATATATATATATATATATATATATCCATTGAAAGCAAGCTTGCTTCTCATTGTCCATCTGAGATTCTACAAAGAACCACTGATCCATGATGGGATGTAAAAAAAAAAACACCGTTAAAATATATATATATATATATATATATATATATATATATATATATATATATATAATAAAAGGAGCCCATAGAACGCCAAAACATAAAGAGAAATACTATATTTCAGAGACTGCTGTCTCTCTCTTCAGGTAGATGAATGAGAAAAGTTACAGAAAAGGTGGTATTTGTACCAAGAGATCCATCCACAGGTAAGCCAATTTTAGGTCACTCCCACTGATAATCCTCCTTTAATCCTCTTAAGCGTGGGAGTGACCTAAATTGGCTTACCTGTGGATGGATCTCTTGGTATAAATACCACCTTTTCTGTAACTTTTTCTCATTCATCTACCTGAAGAGAGAGACAGCAGTCTCTGAAACATAGTATTTCTCATATATTTTGACGTTTTTATGTGCTCTTTTATAGGATGAATTCTGTTGTAACAGATCATTTTTACCAGTCATATATATGTATATATATATATATATATATATATATATATATATATATATATATATATATATATATACACACACACACACACACACATCAACATCAGAGATCCAGAAATCGTAAAATCACTGACCCCCTTCTCAACACCAACGGTTGCTCAGTATCGGAAGATAGTGGAAGATACTGGGAGAAAGGAAGTGACCGAGTCAATAACAGAATTGAAATCAAGGTCTTAAAATTTCAAAAGGAGGCGTCACCTGCCTCGGTTATCCAAATACTTTTGAAAGACGTATCTCTCAGGAGAGGTGGATTTTAAATCCTGCCTATGTGAACTCTCTCGAGAGACTGAAACTCTCTCGAGAGACTGAGAGTTTCCAGTCCTGTGATTGGCTTATCAACAGCCAATCAGGAGCGTCGTAAGGGACAGGCCTAGACATCAGATGCATGGTTGATGCGAATCTATAGGTGGAAGGTCTGGTTTCTTGATGAAAGGTTTAAAACTATCCATCACCTTTGCAATCAAATATATATCATACACTTGTTGTTCATGGACAAACTTTTTTAGCTGTCTATGCCCTACTGCCCGGAAAGACACAGGAGGTCTGTGCATCCATACTTGAATTTATTCATTTCAGTTGCAGAAACGAAGGAAATTGATTTGAACCCTAGCGTTATGCTAGCTGATTTCGAGCTTACAAACATAAACGCTCCTCAACAAATATTTCTAAATGCTAAGGTAACAGGATGATATTTTTTTGTCTTTAACAAAACTTATATCGAAGTATCCAGAAGAATGATATTGTAAATATTTACAAAATTAATGAAAATGTGCCAGAAGTATAAAAAAAAAAATTTGTCATTAACAAAACTTATATCGAAGTATCCAGAAGAATGATATTGTGAATATTTACAAAATTATTGAAAATGTGGCCTTAAGTATAAACAAGTTTTTTTTCTCGTCTTTAACAAAACTTATATCGAAGTATCCAGAAGAATGGTATTGTGAATATCTTCTACAAAAATAATGAAGATGCGGCCTGAAGTATGGAGAAGTTGTCTGCCCTCGCAATTTTTGCCTTCAGGGTAAATGTGCGATGCATTTTTATATTTTTCAAGTTGTGCTTCACACACAGCGATTTGCTACTGATATAGCCAGATATGGAACTGCTGATTACCGAAAGGGGGATTACATACACTCCTCATTTTAATGCAGCCACTAATGTTAATATTAGGGATGGCGAGATTATCTGTGATGAAAATTAAAGACTAAATATTTTTCTAACATTTAAAAAAACTAGTTTTTTATGCTAATGCAGCAGTTATTGGATATTTTTGTGGCATGTCCAATGAATAAAAATTCGCACATTTGTTTCCCCTTTTATAATTGACCGATCTCTACCACCTCTCTGCCACTGCTTCGAACATCTCCAACATAAACATGTGTTTATATATATACACACGTCTTTCTATTAAGTAAACCTCACACACACATACACCCCAAATCGTATAACCACCATTACTTACGAACCGGAAATTAAGTATATATCCTTCCCCACCATCCACTTACGAAATTTCACCCCCCCCCTCCCCCTCCCCCCGCACGGGGGAGGGGACAGGCAAGTCTCTCCTTGACCCATACTTGTAGATAGATATAAGATCCCGACCTGGTTGCAGGTAGCACGGTCTCACCTGCTGATTACGGCATTTAAGA
>NC_087200.1:11832025-11877025 GCF_015104395.2 Macrobrachium nipponense | reverse complement strand
ATTATATATTGAAAATATATTTCTATGTAAAAATATATAACAGACTTTCGTCCTCAGTGTAACGTTCACTGAGGAGGAACACCGTTCCGTTGTTCGAAAGTCTTTGTTATATATTTTTACATAGAAATATATTTTTGATATATAATTGTGGATATTTTTTAACGATAATAATAATAATAATAATAATAATAATAATAATAATAATAATAATAATGGGCATTATGTCTATCCGTCCGTCCGTCCATTTGTCTGTCATTCAATCACGGCCAAACGGCTGGTCCGATGGGCATGAAATTTGGCAGGGTTATAGTGGGGACACCTAAGATGGTTTATAATGGGGTTTCATCCTACCTTCCCCTCACCCCACCCCACCCACCCCGAAGGGGTTAGGGGTGAGAAGGCATTCCTTGAAACGGGGCTGGTTATGTCCGTAGACTTAGTTACTTTACGAATTTATCATACATGATTTCTGTATGCATATGTTTGCTAGTAATAATAATAATACTGAGCTATATACAATGCATTACAATCCTCAGTAAGTGTTCATATTGGTTTGTTGAAAATATATTAACGACAGTTCGTAACTGTTTCACTGAATTGCTAGTGAATATTACGAAGTAAATGTTCATATAATGAATTAATCTTTTCTGAAATTAATTTTAAAAAAAGAAGCGATATTGAAATAGCTAAAGTAAATCAGTTGCCTAGTTTATGATTTATAATAGCTGATGTATTGCAACTCAGATCATCACTTAAGAAGCCACTGGATTATAAACAAATGAAATTATAAATAATTATCATTCTAAGTTAATTATAGTTCAAAGTTATCATTCTAAATTATAATTCTGAATTATATTAGTGAACTAAGTGACTAATTGATAAAAAAATAATATTAGATAATTCAAAGTGATTATAATTTTAAATTACGTTAGGGAACTGATTAAAAGTTACTTAACTGATGAAGAAAATAACCATAGAAAATTTTAAATAATTATTTTTCTTCATAATCATATGTAATTATAAATTATTAGGTGCTGACCAAGTGACTAATGAAAGCAGAATATTATCTGAAATAATCATAAGTAATTATCATTCAAAATTTACAATTCCAAATGATAATTCTTAATTATATTAGGGAATTGAAGAAGAAAATAATTCTTGAAAGTATAATCTCGAAGACTTTAGTTTCGCAGACAGGATTGGTGACGGTTGCCAACTTGCAAGACAAAAGACCTCATTCGATCTCCGGCTAAATAATTGAGCGGAACTAATCTGTAGCGTAAGCCGTAATGTCTAAATGTCTAATTACCCTCGCTGTTGCATTATGGGAAATCCATTCGCGATAAATGGGTAATGAAGTCGATGATGAGGTAATTTCTTGTCAGTTGATGAAGGTTTTCTAATGTTTAATTGACAAATTGGGAGGTAAGATGTTTTTATTCTGTCCCTTTGTTTTATTTTTTTTAACAATCATTATCGTAGTTTTGAAGGATATTGCGACTCATGCATTTAGAATGCTTTTTAATTTCAAATGAATCTCTCTCTCTCTCTGAGTTTGCTTTTCAAGAATTAATGGATCCTCTCTCTCTCTCTCTACGACGCACACTCATATTATATATATATAGATATATATATATATAATATAATATATATATATATACATATATATATATATATATATAATATATATATATATATATATATATATATATATATATATATATATATTATATATATATATATATATAATATTATTACATCTACTGCTACATAGAAATTCATTCGAGAGGTTTGGAAAATGCAATACAAAATCAATGGCATCCAGAAAAAGCAATAATAATAATAATAATAATAATAATAATAATAATAATAATAATAATAATAATAATAATAATAATATATACACATACATACATATAGCTATATATATATATATATGTATATATATATATATATATATATATATATATATATATATATATATATATAGCTATATGTATGTATGTGTATATATTATTATTATTATTATTATTATATTAGATTATTATTATTATTATTGCTTTTTCTGGATGCATATATATATATATATATATATATATATATATATATATATATATATATATATATATATATATATATATATATATATAGCTATATGTATGTATGTGTATATATTATTATTATTATTATTATTATTATTATTATTATTATTATTATTATTATATATTATTATTATTATTGCTTTTTCTGGATGCCATTGATTTTGTATTGCATTTTCCAAACCTCTCGAATGAATTTCTATGTAGCAGTAGATGTATAATATTTACCCAAAGTTCGTATATTCCTCGACGTTTCGACAGTATTCTATGACATTTACAAAAAACCAAGTGAAACGTCAAGGACTGAAAAAAATTTGGAGAGCTGTCAAAGGATTTAACTGCTGCTACAATATTATCATTAGTATTATTATTATTATCGTATTTCTATTTCAAGTGCTAGGCAAGGATCCAACCAAATGACCCGCACAGGTCAAGATGTTACTTCGTGACCTTTGTGGGTCAGTTTGTGGCGCCCCTGCCTTTCACGTGATAATCATGGGTTCGAACCCAGCGAGAGGTGAATGTCCAGTTTTAGTTACCTGTGTTTGTACTGATTTTGTTATTATTATTATTATTGTACTTAGGAAGCAGACCCTCTCTCAAGCATACTTTATTAAAAGTAATGGCTACTTCAGCAGCATTACACTTGTAGAGATACTTCTCGTAGGAGAATCTCTACAAGAGTAATGCTGCTGAAGTAGCCATTACTTTTAATAAAGTATTATTATTATTATTATCATTATTATTATATTGGTCATTTCTTGCCAAGGGTGCCATATCCAGACTCATACATCTACATAGGTCAGTTTCTGGTCGGCTTCTGTCTAGTGAATAAACAGAGCTGGGTGGCTGCCCAAATTAACCTGGGTATTGTCATAAAGGCGTTCACACAAGTAACTTTACAATGGAAGTAGCACGACTGTTACATAGCAATACTTCTCAGCATCTCGTTTTAATAATGTATTTCCTTCCCTATTAGACCTGGGAAAAATAGTCAATTTTAATTTATTTATGGCTTGGTGTTAAAATGTTTGCCTCTCATAACCCTTCGTTCAAGATTAAAATCCTTGTCACTGGAATTCCTCTGGTGGTTCCGTTGGGTGTAGTGCCCCTAATGCAACACATGTAGTATATAATGTGGTAGGTATTACTTGAGGTACTTTGCAGACTCCCTACAGCCCTTAGCTGCAACCCTTTTCGTGCCTTTTGTTGTTCCTCTATTCACGATTTTTTTTTTCTTCCATCTTACTGTCCACCCTCTCCTAACAATTGTATCTCGATGTAACTGCGACGTTTTCCTCCTGTTAAATGTTGTTGGCGATTAAGCTGGCCTTATGCTAGCACGGGCTCTTGCTCATAGAGCAGCCCGTAGCTCCTGTTAAACCTGTAAAACCATCCTTCGCTCTCAATTTCCCTTTCAGTGGTGAGTGACCTCATAGGTCCCAGCGCTTGGCTTTTGGTGTAAATCCTTTATATTCCTAATTCTCCTTTGGTGGTTCCGGAGGGACCTCAGGGTCCATGGTTTGTTCAGAGGGGTCCTTTTTGCCTTCTTGGGCTTTCCAGTGAAGCCTAGAGTCTACTGCTCTGAGAGAAGTGTTTACCTAGGTGTCCTCCTCCAAAACTTCCCACAGAAACCATCCTCCAAAAATTCCCACAGAAACCATTCTCCCAAAATTCCCACAGAAACATGGATCCTTAAAGTCTGGGAGAGCGATGATGTCCTTACACGCCTTCGGAATCCGAAAGGGTTAACGCCTTACCAAGCAAGAGATTCTCAGAAATAGTAGCAATGCTTAGCCTATTCGCTGTGTGGTCGTGAATGAATAAGTAAACCAAATCTCTTCCCACAAATTTGATAAGAATCGCAATGAAAGATTTGAACTAGAGGCAGCCAGCCAGCTTTCAATGCTGTCCACCCGCTCCACTAAATTTAACAATTTGGCAATTCCTGGTGTCGTTCTGTGCAGTGAATAAATGGTAAACAAACTTGTCCATAAAACTGATAAGGAACTCGATGGGAGAATTTGCCTGGATATCTTTCTGTGCAGTGAATAAATGGTAAACAAACTTGTCCATAAAACTGATAAGGAACTCGATGAAAAAATTTGCCTGGATATCGTTCAGTGCAGTGAATAAATGGTAAACAAACTTGTCCATAAAACTGATAAGGAACTAGATGAGAGAATTTGCCTGGATATCGTTCAGTGCAGTGAATAAATGGTAAACAAACTAGTCCATAAAACTGATAAGGAACTGGATGAGAGAATTTGTTTGGATATCGTTCAGTGCAGTGAATAAATGGTAAACAAACTTGTCCATAAAACCGCTAAGGAACTGGATGAGAGAATTTGCCTGATCGTTCAGTGCAGTGAATAAATGGTAAACAAACTAGTCCATAAAACTGATAAGGAACTGGATGAGAGAATTTGTCTGGATATCGTTCTATGCAGTGAATAGATGGTAAACAAACTTGTCCATAAAACTGATAAGGAACTCGATGAGAGAATTTGCCTGGATATCGTTCAGTGCAGTGAATAAATGGTAAACAAACTTTTCCATAAAACCGCTAAGGAACTCGATGAGAGAATTTGCCTGGATATCGTTCTGTGCAGTGAATAAATGGTAAACAAACTTGTCCTTAAAACTGATAAGGAACTTGATAAGAGAATTTGTTTGGATATCGTTCTGTGCAGTGAATAAATGGTAAACAAACTTGTCCATAAAACTGATAAGGAACTCGATGAAAAAATTTGCCTGGATATCGTTCAGTGCAGTGAACAAATGGTAAACAAACTAGTCCATAAAACTGATAAGGAACTAGATGAGAGAATTTGCCTGGATATCGTTCTGTGCAGTGAATAAATGGTAAACAAACTTCTCCATAAAACTGATGAGGAACTCGATAAGAGAATTTGACCGGATATAGTGTTCAGCAATGTCCATCCATTGGTTTGCTCAACAGCCTAGTAGATATTCCAGCCGACCACGAACAGTACGCTAAGTAGCAGGTGCTGAAGAAAGGTAATGACGTTTCCTTACGTAAATGCCAAGAAATAATAGATAGCAGAAACACACGAAAGCTGTAAGGTTTGGTTGCATCCATGATGAAACATGCTAATAAAAAAATGGAAAAAAAGAGAGAAAAAAAATGCCAATTGAAGATGGACAGGAATTCTTCCCAGAAGCTCACGGAAGGGTAAGCTATCTGCTCATTAATATAGTAGTACTACGTCTTTTTTTTATTTCTTAAAAAATTGGCTTTTTTATGCTAGTGTCGATAAAGACGACCAAGTGGAATCAATGCAATGGAGATGGGCGGAGTTTTTTTTTTTTTTGTCTTGAATTCTGTATTACTACTTCGTCATTACCATTCGCGTTAGAAGTGACATGAAACGCTTTTGTGATGCAAGAGGTCTCTCAGTCACGAATCTTGTTCGTTTACGCTGTTTTGGGTTAACCGTTTCCGTGTTTTTTTTTTTTTTTTTTTTTGGGGGGGGGGGGGGGGGGGAGGCCGACGGGCTTCTGGGAGGTGGAGGGTAGATCACCTGGGCAAATTGATTTTAACACCCGGGCTTTAGTTAAATTATCACCATCCACCAATTTCTTCATATCTATAAACTCTTCATATCTTTAGCTCTATAAATGCCTTGATTTAAAAAAAACAAGTTTAACTATTGCATTTTTTTAAATCCTAGATTTACCTATTGTCTTCGTTTAAAACAAATCCAGATTTGATTATTTTCTAGCTTCTACGTACCCTGATTTAATTATCTTGAATTTTCCTGGGTTCAAATATCCAGATTTAATTATTCTGTTATATAGTCGAATGTTTTCGCTACTCTACCCCATGAATTTTAAGTGGTTATAGAATGTATTATTAGTTATTCTAGAATATGTCAGATTGACATACTCTATTAAATCAAATGCTTTGCTCTCTCGTTTTCTGAAAGAGTTAGGCGAACAACTTTATTCTTCTTGATCATACAATTATACACGTAGACCTCTGGACTATTCTGGCCTATGTCGTATTCACGTATTCGAATAATTGAATTAACCTTTTTGCTCTCTCGTTTTTATAAGAGCTTGGTGGATAACTTTTATTTTTGCAATAATACAGAGTTCGATTCTCGGCCATTCCATTGAGGAGTGAGAGATGTGTATTTCTAGTGATAGAAGTTCACTCTCGACGTGGTTCGGAAGTCACGTAAAGCCGTTGGTCCCGTTGCTGAATAACCACTGGTTCCATGTAACGTAGAAACACCATACAAACAAACAAACAAACAATTGTAAAGATCTCCTCTTGACTTTCGTATATGATCACCTTAACTGCAAGTGCACGAACAGGTGGAATTCATGGTGCCCCTTTCTTCTGCGCTACTTTGTAAAATATGAGCAGAGATCTTCCGTTCAAAAGAAAATGAAAGTAATTAGTTCTTGTTGATTTGATTTGACTAAGTAGAGAGAGAGAGAGAGAGAGAGAATAACATCGATTTAAGGAACTTAAGTAGCAAACCAAATCCACCGACGCTTGTTGCTTGTTCAATAACCTGTTCTTAATGGCGTTCATGTTACAGTTATTTGCTCTCTCTCTCTCTCTCTCTCTCTCTCTCTCTCTCTCTCTCTCTCTCTCTCTCTCTCTCTCTCGAGGTGTTTGGGGGAGGGGGGAGAGAATATTCGAAGCTTATCTAGCCTGAATGTGTCGATATAATCTTTCCTCTTGGCGAGTTCAAGTGTGTTGCATTATGCAAGAACACATCACGCGAAGTTGGCGCCGCAAATTGCACAGGAGCTGTGGACGACGCAGTTAGTAAGTGGAAGTAAATAATGTTAAAAGGAAAACGTTCCTCTAAGATTGGTTTATTATTATTATTATTATTATTATTGGATTATTATTATTATTATTATTATTATTATTATTATTATTATTATTATTATTATTATTATTATATTAAAAAAAACTGCTTAATGAAATGGGGCCAATATATATATATATATATATATATATATATATATATATATATATATATATATAATATATTCTATATATATATATATATATATATTTATATATAGAATATATCTATATCTAATATATATATATTATAGATATAGATATAGATCTATATCTATATATATATAATATAATATTATATTATAATATATATATATATAAATTTATATATAGGATCTAGATCTATATATACTATATATATATATATAAAGATATATCATAATATCATATATTATAAGTATACATATATATATATTATCTCAATTAATAATATATAGATATAGAGATAGATATCGATCTAGAAGCTATAATTTATAATATATATATAATATATATGATAGATATATATATATGATATAGTAGATCATATATCGAGAATCTATACTATAGTATATATTATGCTAGATATATATATATATATATATCATATATATATATATATAATATCTATATAATATATATAGATATAAACATAGGGTTAAAGAACCACACAATAAAAAATATATAATAAAACTTAAACCATTATAATTATATATATATATATAAAGATATATATATATAATATAGATATATAGATAGTATAATATCTATATATTAATAGAGATCTATATTATATGTATATATTATATATATATATATAGATCTATATATATATATATATATATATACCTTATATATATAATATAATCTCATAATAGATATATTAAATAGACGAAGAAATATATCTATATATAAATAATATCTACTATATATATAGATACAGATATATATAATATCATATGGCTTATATTATATATTTATATATATATATTAGATTACTATCGATTATCTATATAGATTAATAATATATTAATTAAATTAAATAATTATATATATATATATAAATAATAAAATAATAATAATATAATATATATATATTAATATATATATTTATATATATTATATATTATATTTATCAAATTATATATATATTATATATATATAATATAAATATATATATATATAAGATTTAATATAGGGATATATAGATAATAGATATATATAAGATATATATATATTAAGACTAAGTACAGCTCTCTCTCTCTCTCGCATACCTACGAAGAAATAAATTACGATATGACAACAGAAAAGCAAATCCCGAAGAGGCTCTACCCAGATCTATACAATGACGGGAAAGAGGAAAAAATAGACAAGAAAGACACCAAAATCTGCAACCTTTTGAAAAGAGGGAATTGCAGATTTGGAGAAAGATGTTACTACAAACATCCTACGATATGTCAAAACTATGAAATATATGGTAAATGTGCATACTTAGATGGATATGGGGATGATTGCAGAGATCTGCATCCAAAAATATGTAAAAACCTAAAAGAAGGAAAAGGATGTAAGTTCGACAAAAAATGCAAATATATGCACCCTGTAGCCATTAATCATAATCAAATAAATAACCAACCAAGTAATAAAATCCAAAATAAGAAAGAAACAAATAAAGAGAGAAATCAAGAATATCAGGTAAAAGAGAAAAGCAAACCACCAATGAGATATGCAGAGGTGTCAGCAAAAAATTTCAAAGCATCAGCTCCGAAATTATACCCAAGAGATAATAACTGTATTTATTATGCAAGAGGATATTGCAGAAACGGAAAGAAAATTGCAGATTCAGACACAAATGAATAATTATGATGGAAGGAAGATCAAAATTTATGGAAAAGTTGGATTTTTTAATGTCAGAATTTCTGGAAATGAAAAAAAGAACAACATACCAGAACAGGAAAGAGACTGGAAAATCCTTATTACTACCAGTATTAAATGAAGGAGAAAACACGCAAACCATCATAGTGATGAATGCGCAGGGTTTAGTTACGAGTAACTCAAAAAGAAAAATAGAGTACTTAGAAGAACTAACCCAAATGAAAAGAAAATAGATATAATGAATATAAGTGAAACCTGGTATTCCCAAGAGACTGGGAATGATGATCAAATAAAAGGGTTCCAAACTTATAGATCAGATAGAAAAAATAGGAATCAAGGGGGAACCGCAATATATGGGAAAGACAAAAAACAAGGAAAAATATATGAGAAATATAGTAACTCAGAATGTGAACTAATAGCGGTAGAATTTGAATCTGAAAAATTGATGAACATAGTAATATATAGACCTCCTAATACTAAAGAGTTTGACTTAATAATTGAAAAATTGGATGATATATGTAGAAATCACAAGGACTGGACTATTTCTCCTATCTGGTGACTTCAACTTTCCTCTCGTGAGAATGGAAAGGAAGAACGAATAGGAGATTGTGGTTGTACTTATACATATAAAAAAGAGAGTAATAGTAGTGCAGAAGATAAGAGGCAATTTGAAAAGCTATTAGATATGCTACTAGAATACAACATTCAACAAATAAATCACCTGCCAACAAGAAAGGAAAATACTTTAGACCTAGTATTTGTGAACGAGATGAATTATGTTAAAGAAATAATAGTTTATAATGCGAGTATTTCAGACCATAATGTCATAGAATTAACAGTTCATTCCAAAGCAAGTGAAAATAGAGATAAGCAAGAAATGAAAAAGTGGGAAGGATATGGAAAATACAACTTCTACAGTAAAAAATATAAAATGGTCAGAAATTAATGAAGAATTAAACAAAGATTGGGATAACATTTTCGTAAGTGATACATAAGGGTAAATACGGAGATATTATATAAAATATTGGAGAAAATAGTGGAAAAATATATACCGAAGAAGAAAAGTAAACATCATTCATGCATACCAAGAGACAGAAGGATCTTGTTCCAGAAAATCAGAAAGTGGAAAAAAGGTCTCGCAAAAGAAAAAAATGCATGGAAAGTTATAGAACTAAAAAGTAAGATAGAAAAATGCAGAACAAAAGATTATACAATCAAAAGAAAATGAAAAACGGGACTTGGAAGAAAAAACCCTATTAAATATCAAGCAAAAACCAAAACCCCAAACTATTATACTCATATGCGAAGAAGATGAATAAAAGAAGAATAGAAATAGGCCCTCTGAGAATTGAAGGGAGATTAACGAATGAAAAAAAGGAAATTTGCAACATACTGGCAGAACGATATAAGAGAGAATTCACCCCTAGAATAGATAATGAAGATAATGATATAGAAGTAAGGGATGAAAATAGTGAATATTTAGCTGACATAGATATTAATGAAGCTGATATTGTGCAGGCTATTAATGAAATTAAAAATGGAGCTGCTGCAGGGCCTGATGGAATTCCTGCTATTTTGTTAAAGAAAGTAGTTCATTCTATCGCAAAGCCACTTGCAATATTATTAAGACAAAGTGTAGATACAGGCAAGATTTATGATGAGCACAAATTAGCATATATTACCCTACTTTCAAAAGTGGATCAAGACTAGAGGCAAGTAATTATAGGCCTGTGAGTCTAACATCACATATTATGAAAGTGTATGAAAGGGTAATGAAGAAAAATATTATGAAACATTTAATAAAAAATAATTTGTTTAATAAAGGACAACATGGTTTCGTACCCGGAAAAAGTACACAAACCCAACTGTTAGTCCACCGTGAGAACATATTCAAAAATATGAAAAGCGGAAATGAAACAGATGTGGTTATTTAGACTTTGCAAAAGCTTTTGATAAAGTAGACCATAATATATTAGCGAAGAAAATTAGAAAACACAATATCGTGGATAAAGTAGGAAGATGGTTAAAAGAATTTTTACACAACAGAAAACAGATAGTTATTGCAAACGACGAGAAATCGGATGAAGCCAAGGTAATATCCGGTGTGCCGCAAGGTACGGTGTTAGCTGCAATACTGTTTGTTATTATGATTGAAGACATAGACAATAATGTTAAGGATTCGGTAGTGAGTAGTTTCGCAGATGACACAAGAATAAGTAGAGAAATTACTTGTGATGAAGATAGGAACGCTCTACAAAGAGACCTTAACAAAGTATATGATTGGGCAGAGGTAAATAGGATGGTATTTTACTCGATAAATTTGAATCATAAATTATGGAGACAGAGAAAGAAAGCTATATGCATATAAGGGACCTAATAATGAGACCATCACAAATAAGGAAGCAGTTAAAGACCTTGGTGTGATGATGAATAGGAACATGTTATGCAATGATCAAATAGCAACTCTGTTGGCAAAATGTAAAGCAAAAATGGGAATGTTGTTACGGCACTTCAAAACAAGAAAAGCTGAACACATGATTATGCTTTATAAAACATATGTTCGTAGTCCACTTGAATATTGCAATATGATATGGTACCCACACTATCAAAAGGATATTGCACAAATAGAGAGTGTACAAAGTCCTTTACAGCTAGAATAGAAGAAGTTAAGGACCTAGACTACTGGGAAAGACTACAATTCTTAAAAATTATATAGTCTAGAAAGGAGGAAGAGAACGCTACATGATAATTCAGGCATGGAAACAGATAGAAGGAATAGCAGAAAACATCATGGAACTAAAAATATCAGAAAGAGCAAGCAGAGGTAGATTAATAGTGCCCAAAACTATACCAGGAAAAATAAGGAAAGCACACAGGACATTAATCCACTACGCACCAGCATCGATAATGCAGCGTCTATTCAATGCGTTGCCAGCTCATCTGAGGAATATATCAGGAGTGAGCGTAGATGTGTTTAAGAATAAGCTCGACAAATATCTAAACTGCATCCCAGACCATCCAAGATTGGAAGATGCAAAATATACCGGAAGATGTACTAGCAACTCTCTGGTAGACATTAGAGGTGCCTCACACTGAGGGACCTGGGGCAACCCGAACAAGATGTAAGGTCTGTAAGGTAAGGTCTCTCTCTCTCTCTCTCACACACACACACACAAACACACCAGGTTTGCCTGAACTTTTTTAATATTATATTATGTAAAAAACATAGTCTCTCTCTCTCTCTCTCTCTCTCTAACTCCCACACCAGAATTGCATGAACCTTTTTAGTAGTATAGCATTCAAGGAAATCATGATATCTCACATTATGTAGTCTCCCTCTCTCTCTCTCTCCTCTATAAACTTGCCATAACTTTGTTTAACATCATAGTATTCAAGGAAACTATTATATCTCTCAGCATGTAGTCTCTCTCTCTCTCTCTCTCTCTCTCTCTCTCTCTCTCTCATTCTTTGTCCTTCTTACAATTACCACCAAACCAGGCTCTCAGGAATGTGAGGATTCTCAAGACGTTGGCTGTCGAAATTTACTTTCCTCTCAGCTGACGCCTTTTTTTTTTTTTTTTTTTTTTCTGTTTTGTGACTGCAGTCATGTAATTTCATCACGCGAGAGAGAAAGAGAGAGAGAGAGAGAGAGAGAGAGACTCCGCAGTTCCTGCCTTATAGTTTTGGCCGGGGGGGGTAAGACTTATTTTGATCATAAAATGGTATTTTGTCCACCTATTAGGCAAGGGGAAATTGCTCTCACGAAATATATTATAATTTGCACGATTGTATATTACAAAATTTACGCATACTGAGGCAAATGTATCCATATACTCTTGGCTGTCATTGCTAGACGTCTGTTGAATACGGGTCGTTATATATCTTATTGACTACTTATATCCACGAAATAACCGAATACTGGTTTTGCTTGTGACATACTATAGGGATGAAAAAGGTGACAGCTGTGGTTACACAATTAAACAGTAGCAGTGGTAGTTAGAATGACCGAGGATATGAATTTGTAAAGGAACAATTCGTCTTTAGAATGTGAGGGAATATTTTGCTTGTCGGTTTTTGCTGATGAATCTAATGGTGTTATTGAGTGTCTTTCATGAGTGATGGCTAAGGTTTCTCTCTCTCTCTCTCTCTCTCTCTCTCTCTCTGAACCGCCACACTCATTAACGATATGTATGTGGTTATATCAGCGAACCAGCCGCTCCATCGCCCTCATATGCCCTGTCTCCCACTGCCCCCACATTCCCACGTTGGGCAAAATCTCTTCAAATGTCGCCACCTGTGAATATAAATACTTGGAGGTGTTAATTACGATTATTAACCGCAAAACATCCATACCAAACTATACCATGAAATCTGATCATGTGTTATAAGTGTTAAGAATAAGAAGTAATCAACAATTCATTACGAATTCTACTTTGACCTTCCACCGACGTTCTACTGTTTTTAGTCACCTTTGGCGATTTTTCGATCGTTCTCTCTCTCTCTCTCTCTCTCTCTCTCTCTCTCTCTCTCTCTCTCTCTCTCTCTTGATATTTTATTCCCGCACTTACAAACTGGGTTTATATTACGATGAATATGAGATATTACTTCTAATTTCTCTCATGTGATTGTTTTGCGTAGTGTTTTGTTTATTACATCCCACGGTCTCAAACCTCCATTGTCGACATTCTTAATAAATATTGATTTTTAATCTTAAAAACTCCCCGTGAGGTTAGTTTATTTTAGGGTAAATATTTTTTTTAGATAATCGTGCACATTATGGAGTGAATGAAAAAAATACTTAGTGCAGCAGGGTATCAAAGAATACTACGTATGAATCAATGTTAAAAGTCTTAGAGTATATTAACCTTCGAATTACGCAGTTTCTTTTTTTTTTAATTTAGTTAATCAGGATAGAGGACAAATAAAAATAAAGGACTTGCGTAGATACAGAAAGGAAAGTTGAAACTGTGGAATAAAACAAAATTAAAGTAAGGGGCTAGAGCTATGTCCATTTTTTTGTGATTATTTAATACAATATTCTTTTTACTGTTTCTGTGTTATAGCAAACGCATCGATTAGTTTAGTAATTTATTTTTGTCAGCAGAGGAAAAACAACTCTCTCAAGATTCTTGTGTCAGTAAAATTTACCGAAAAGTCCGAATCTGTGAATAACAGTCTTGGAAAACTACTTTTTCACAGTGACTAGAGATCATGAATTTAGATTGAAAACATCTGGAAAAACTTTGTCCCTAATGAAAGACCCGTTTGGGATTTTAAATAGTGTAGTAAAACCTACATAAACAGTTTGGGTAAACGAAAAGCTGAATGTATAAAATGTCTTAGGAAGAACAGAGGCAGGGGATCGATTATGAATTATTGAAGCAGTGCAGATTATTCTCTGGAAGACGAATGTTTGATCAGACTCACATTCAGTTAAAAAAAAAAAAACTAAGGACATAATTTGCATACCACGTTCAGAAGCTTCGAAGGAAATCAGGTAAGTCGTAGGTAGGAATACTTCTTTAGAGAGATTACCTGATAATTTGGAGGGGGTAAATGTTACTATTGACTCCCCCTCATACCTGCCCCATCTCTATATCAAACCTCTTTGCGTCGCGCCCCACCTAATCACAACAAAGCGGACAGTGGGCCATCATATCTCACCTTGTCCCCTGCGCCCCCCCCCCCCCCCCCATCATATTTTAGGTAAATGCTGGTAATCCCGTGAAGGACCACCATGCTAATACTGACATATGCGCTCGAAGAACCCGCCGAGGCCTAAAGGAAAATTGCCGGACGATGAGGAGAAACACTACGCATTTCCCCCGATGCCTTCCAATCAAGTCGTTCCGGTACTCTTTCCAGGTACGTTCCAGTACTCTTTCCAGGTACTGGTCTGGCTAATCCGGCCGGCATTGCTGGAGTATTATGTCAATCAGGCGAAGGTCGGTTGGCTACTCGTTCTTCCAGAGCGTCAACGCAATGTACTGGGCACAAACGCTTGAGTTATAAATCAAGACACGGACATTATGATAGCTTTGGGTTTGGGAGAGAGATAAGAGGAAGGAGGGGGATTTGAATGGAGTGCCGTAGTGAATGGGGTCGAATTTGAAACGGCCAGAAAATCGTTAAATAGAGGAAAGTTGGCATTGAGACCCATATATATATACTTCGATAGAGAAAAATGCAATTTTATATGATAGTATGTAAAAAAAATAGTTGTTTATCAAAAAATTAAACAACAACTATGGAGCATATTTAATATAACATTATATAAATAGCTTTCAGATTTACGCAGGAAAGAGGGAGTGGATTTTTGAATTAATTGCTGGGTGATAAAACCGAAAAATTATGAAACATCTCGAAAACCTGAAAAGAGTTATCGTGGGACGTTTGATCAGTATGGGTTTTCCTACCGTTTATTTCTACTGCTCTTTGCTGTAGCGTTTGAACAATTAGAAACAGCATTTAAAACTAATTAAACGGGGAAAAATAATACGCAGTTTTCGTTCGCAAAGTTAACTGATGTCAGAAAAATGCGTAGAGCTTTCTAAAGATCTCTTTGTTATTTGTCCGCAAGCATCATTATATATATATATATATATATATATATATATATATATATATATATATATATATATATATATATATATATATATATATATATATATATAATATATATAATGATGCTTGCGGACAAATAACAAAGAGATCTTTAGAAAGCTCTACGCATATATATATATATATATATATATAATCCTTGTGGTTTAAAGCGCTTCACTGTACGTCCTAATTTCTTGGTTCCGTGGTTCGCACCCGTGAGTCGACGAATTTCTTATCAACTAAGAAATTCCCCTTAGGTTAACGTATATGAAAATATACTAATTCCGAGGTAGAGTGAATTAGATATTAAAGGACATTTGCAGCTTATGTGCATATATGAATTATGGTGATGTGATAAGGCTTCATATATACACATTAAGCTACATATGTATGTCTTTTAATTTCTAATTTGCTCTACCTCGGAATTAATATATTTTCATATACATTAACTGAGGGAGAATTTTTAGTTGATAACAATTTCGTCCTCACGTCGATTCGAACCAGTGCACAGAGGAGAAATCAGAACTTCAGTGACGTCTTTACTGACTTGGCGAACAAGTGAGGTATAAGTTGATACCGATTCCGATCTTACAAATCACTGTCGAACTCAGGTATTTGTAATTAGAATCGATACAACTGTGTTAACATGGCAAAGGTGGGTGGATATCGATTCTAATTGCAGATATCAGAGTTCGGACAGTGATCTGAAATGCTAGAATCAGTTTCAATTTATACCTCACTTGTTGGCCTAGTCGGCAAAGACGTCACTGAAGTCCTGACTTCTCATCTGTGCGCTGGTTCGAATCTGCGAGAGGACGAAATTATTATCAGCTAAAAATTGGATATTAAAGGACATTTGTAGCTTAACGCATCATCAAAATTCACTTGTCTACAGATGTCATCACCTCACGAGGGACATTTATTTTCGCTCTCTCTCTCTCTCTCTCTCTCTCTCTCTCTCTCTCTCTCTCTCAAGTCAATGGGACCGGTGGGCTTGTTACATATGATCAGGGTTCATTTTCTGAATAACAATAATCTCTCCCTCTTTCTCATTATGAATGTGATTATTATAATTTTACGTACTGGATTAAGTTAAGTATATCTTAGTTTTACCAGACCACTGAGCTGACTAACATCTCTCCTAGGGCTGGCCCAAAGGATTAGATAATTTCACGTGGCTAGGAACCAATTGGTCACCTAGCAACGGGATCTACAGCTTATTGTGGGATCCGAACCGCATTATATCGAGAAATGAATTTCCATCACCAGAAATAAATTCCCCTGATTCCGCGTTGGCAGAGCCGAGAATCGAACTTCAGACCACCGAACTGGTAGCCGAGTGCGAAAACCACTCCTCCAACGAGGTACTTATTTACTGGATTATTATTATTGTTATTCATTGAAAAGGATGGCGCTTCGGTACGAGTTTACAAAGAATGGAGGCTATTTCTGATTGGCCGGTATCTCTCCTACTGGCTGCAAGTCTGACTGACCAACGAGGGCACTGATTGGTTGGCGTCAGGGTGTGGGGGGAGGAGGTGGGCCTACTTGCCGCTAGGGGAGGGGGAAGGTGGTCGCATAACGTTGTCTCAGGGGCGTGCATCGTTGTTCTCCTGATGGAAGTCGTCAGGAGAACGGATGTATGAGTAACGTTTAGTGTAGGTTTCCACCGCAAAATGGCAAGGGCCTCCTTTTAGCGAAGGTAGCAGTGGTCCATAGCGCCATCTAGGATTCTGTCATTCTTTGTGGTCTGTTGGCATCGGGAGGCGTTCCCACAATCGCTTGCGCTGTGTTGGTAAACTGCCAGCGATCCTCCCAGAAGGGTGAGTTTTTGTCATACCTATGTAAGGATAGTGGTATCCATTCCCAGGGCACTATTTGGTAGACCCTCTCTTCATGGGATCACTGTAGACAAAGGAGCTGTTCTTCATGGGGTACTGGGCACTTCTCTGATCCTTATGTATAAGAAGGACAAGGAAGTTCTGTTGAACATCAGGTAACCCCTGCTGAAGTAGACGTGACGACCGAGCTTATGCTCTATTATAAGAATCGTAGGTCTGTCCAGTAACTCAAGAAGTACAGCCCCTCTGTCAGTAGAGATCCCAAAAAGAGGAGAGGCGTGGTCCACTGAATATTGTGCCCCAGGAATGGATGACACTATTTTTACATTGGTATGTCAACGACTCTCCTATCTAAGGCCGGATATTCACGCTCAGGTTTACCTGTCAGTCCACCCACAACGGTTCGACAGATGAGCATCCACACGTAAAGAGCAGAACTGTCAGTCGGAGAGTCAACTCGAGGTCATTGCCCTCATTTCTCGCCCAGCCTTTGTCGTGGCAACAACTATATGGCAGTGATGGAAACTCCACTGGGTGATAAGGAGGTGGAGCTACATAGACTAGCTGCCTCTGCAGCAGTTCACTTAAAAATAATAAAGAAACAAAAAGGCTAACAGAGTATGGTCTAAATTTTGCCTGTTGAAGAGAAGTATCTATTCTCATGCAGTATTTACGAAGAAGGTAAAATTAGACTTGGGGGTTGGTTCAATTACTCATGAAATGGACCGTGAAGCCTACTTTCACTAGTAACACCTTTCATAAAAACGCAGGGCACTTCCCTAGGCCTATAGCAAATTGTATTTATCACATGGAAATAGATTTTATTTATTAATTATATGATTTGGACTCACAACAGTCTACAAGTAGCGCTGCAGTGTCTTAACAATGAAATTAATTAGGCCTATACATAGTTTAATGATATTCTGGTCTGAGCGACAGAGATCCTTCCCAGGTGAAATCCAGCGGCGAACTGTCATGAAATCGTTGGTTACCCTCAGGTCCACACGTGGGATCACCTGTCAGTCGCTCAAAAGAACTTTAGATAATTCCATCTGTTCATCAGTTCTGGTGAATGGACTGACTCCGGCCACAAACGGCAGTTTCGATGAACTGACAGGGAGACTGTCAGGCAAACCTGTGCGTAAATACCCACACTACATGGGAGAACACGGTACCGCCTCCCAACACAACCAGATCATAACGAATAGGTACCAGAATCCTCGTCAGCGTCATGGACCACTTCAGAGACAGAAAGCCAATTTCACTTAAAGATTAGAAAGCAAATTCCACTTCGCAGAAAAAAGGCCAATTGCACTTCAGAGAAAAAAAGTTCAATTCCATTTCAGAGGTAGAAAGCCAATTCCACGGACATAAACAAAGCAACAAATTATCCCCAAAACTCGAATACTGTTCTGAACTTCTCTGACATTTCTGCCAGTGACTGTGGCCAGCGTTTTATCGCCTAATCTCTGGAATTGCAGACGTGTAAATTTCTTCAAGGGGGGGGGGGGGCTGTTATGAAACTGCCATTAGCTTACGTGACGAGTAATATTTATCGCTCTCTCTCTCTCTCTCTCTCTCTCTCTCTCTCTCTTCAAGGATAACTGGACAGCCATTAGAATAAGTCTGCAACCACCAGATTGTTTAGTATTTCAGTATTCTCTCTCTCTCTCTCCTCTCTCTCTCTCTCTCTCTCTCTCTCTCTCAAGGCAGACTGAACAGCCATAAGTATTAACCGCTTTAAGTGGACGGCAAATCACGGTAAGAGTCTGCAACCAAGACCCAACATTGACAGAGAGAGAGAGAGAGAGAGAGAGAGAGAGAGAGCCGAACGAGGAGTATTTACTCTCTCTCCGGGGAACTAGGGTCAGCTGGTATTCAATGATGAGGTAACATGCAATCCACAAACTGGAGGGTGTAGGAATGAAAAAAGAAATAAAAGTTGATATATATATATATATATATATATATATATATATATATATATATATATATATATACATACACGCACAAGTTTACTTATGAACGTTGTAAAGTGTGTGGTTTCCATTAGAAAGAAGTAACAGAAGGTAAGAGGAGATCTCACTTTATTTATTTAGATTTCTGTAAGTAATAGTTTTTATATTATTAGAAAAAAAGCACCCAGGGGGCACATAGGACCTCCACCAACATTAAATACCCATGAAATTATATACTTCTATCGACCAGGGATGTTTATTTGTTGGGATTCGAACGAAATCCTACAGGTTAAGAGACTCGTTACTCTTGAAAAGGTTTCTTAATTCTGGGTTGTCCTTAAAAAAAAAAAAAAAAGTTTATTTTCCCAAAACTTACATTCCTGACTCGATCAAAATTTAACCAATTGGTGCCAATTAAACGACCCATTTCTGATGAGATTTCCTTAAAATTACACACAAAACTAATTGTTTAAACTCTCAAGGCAAAGAAACAAACAAGGGGAAACAAAAACCATCTTGGCGGAGGTATTAACAACGAACCGTCATCACTAATGTCAATTTTAAGTTTTAAAAAACTATTAAATGTAACAGCATAATCTGTAGGAAAGGCCAATTTTATCCGTAGATATGAACCTAGTACCCTCAGCTTTCGTGAATATTACACGAGCGGAAGAGCTGTTTTGAGAAAATAATAATAATAGAAGTCTTATGCAATTTTCGAGCAACTTTGATTAACACGTATCTTGATCAACAGAGCTTCGGTGATCATTTATCCTGAGCGGTGAACTTTGATGGTAAATTACCTTAATAGAAATTTTTACTATGATTACTTATTTAATAAAGGATTATAGGATTACATCTCTTTCTCGTTGTGTATTAGTGACTGAGATTCGACAATCCTGATGGCTTTTACATTGAATTGGATTTCTTTGAAGCAATGCATTACTACCTTAATACAATTCTTGTGTGTTGATGATCTACATTTTTCTATTTATTTAGTGGTTTTTTAATTATTTGAATTTCGAGTCAGTGGCCTCTGTGGTGGGCTTGTTCCATATGAATAGGGTTCATGATCTGAGAGACAATGCTAATTAGTAAAGTCTTGTATATAGTGACAAATCTTTGGGATGTATAGTTTTAGTTCATGCCTCTCTTATATTTGGGTAATTATTTCATTCACGGCGAGCTACAATTGTCTATACTATTATATAATGCTTCGTTTTGTCAGCATTAAGTATCAGCCATGTCTTCATCTCACTTCTGGATTCCTCCAGACTTGAGCTAAAACTGTCTACTATTATATAATGCTTCGTTTTGTCAGCATGAAGTATCAGCCATGTCTTCATCTCACTGCTGGATTCTTCCAGACTTGAGCTAAAACTGTCTTCTATTTATTATATAATGCTTCGTTTTGTTAGCATGAAGTATCACTGGAGTCTTCCAGACTTGTGCTTAATCCCCCAGCTACGTAAAATGCTACTAAAAACCATCTGATTCTAAATGTAACTCCCGGATGACAGAGCTTTCAGTCTGACCCTCACTACATAGGCCTATTCGTGCGTGTCACCCTAAACTACTCGTGATATTCCTCCGGAAACGTCGCCTGGTAGGAGATCCCAGGAACCTGACTCCCTATCATTGGCTATTGCAGGGGCTATTGGTGCGTCTCACGCAGTGCTCACACACACACACACACACACACACTACTCGTTCGTCCGCAACTCGCCAAGCTCAGTCTACTTCAAATAATACCGTAGGAGGGGATAGATATACGTAGATCGTCACAGTGCACCTTAAGCAGTACACTGTATCTTCGGCCCCCTAGCTGAATCCCTTTCATACCTTTTATGGTACACTACGTCCGTTTATGCTCGCTTTCTTCCAACTAACTTTTAACCCTTTCCTAACAATTGTTTTATAGTGGTTTCCAAAACTCCTGTGAATTTATTTTCTGTTCATCTGCAGTTAACAAATGCTGAATGCATTCAGTTCTTGGTTGGGTTACCGATAAAATGTGCTGGATGCTAAAAGCAGATATGCCCCTCGAGCATCCCTGGGGCAGGGATTGGCTTATCAACAGCCAATCAGGAGCGTCGTAAGGGACTGGCCTAGACATCAAATGCACGGTTGATGTGAATTTACTATATATATATATATATATATATATATATAATATATATATATATATATATATATATATATATATACATACATACATACATGCATACATACATACATACATACATACATACAATACATACATACATTCTTCGTAAATCAAAACAGCTGTTTGTAATAAACTTAAGTATGACACAGGTAGTAAGTAAACAGATAGCGTTTCTGGGAGCCTTTAAATCTAGTCGTGACGTGACCGGCATTTATAGTATAGTAGGCTTTTATAGGCCTATAGAGCCATCTGCGAGGGACCTGGGCCACAATACCGTCCTTTTAGGCCCATTTATGTCCTTAACTGCTCCTTCATGTTTTTGTTTTTTGTTGTTGTTGTTGTTGATGTTGTTATTTTTTTCTCTTTTCTATTTATTTTTTTCTGCTTATCTATTTTCGTTTTGACTGATTATTTATTCATCTATTTATAAATTTGTTTATTTATTCATTTGTTCAATTATTTACTTATTTATTATCTATCTCTGTACTAATTCCTTTATTCATTTCTTTATTTATTTATTCGTTTAATTATTAACTTATTATATTATCTACCTATCTACTAATTCCTTCATTCATCCACTTTATTTAGTTATTTATTCGTTTCATTTGTTTGTTTTATTTGTTTTTATTAGTTATAATATTTATTTAATTTAATCACCTATTTACTGTATTTATTTATCCAATTATTTATTCACTTTATTTATCCATCTGTTTATTTACTTATTCATCAGTTATTGCCTTTATGTATTCGATTAGTTAATTAATTTGTATATCTATTTAGTCCTCTATTAATTTGCTTATTTATTGACTTTGTTTCGGTCTATTTTTCTTTCTTTATTCATTTATTCATATATTTACTTAATTTATTCATTCATTTATTAGTTTTATTCACTAGATAATCAACTAAACTATTTATTTATTCATTTATTTTATGCATTTAGTTATCGATTTATCTAATGTTTATTTCTTTATTCCTTTGTTTATTTATTTATTTTCTTATTAATTTATTTATTCATTTATTTATCTATTTTGTCAAAACTTCGACACTTTGCTGCAATTACTTGAAAAAACTGTTAAAATTTTTTGAAATATAATTTGCTGTATTCGTTTATATATCTTTACATAAATTAACTTTTGTTTTCAGTTTTGATCCGCATTGAAAACTCGCCTTAAATTGTGTATATTACTTGTATATTTTTATCTGTTTTTTATTAATTTATTTTTTTTTCCTTTTCTAATAACTGGTGTCCTCTCTGTATTCCTTATCATCTTCTGTTACTTCTTTCAAACTAAGACTATATTCTATGGAAGCTTGCATATGAATAGGGTACATCTTTTGATAAATAATAATAATAATAATAATAATAATAATAATAATAATAATAATAATAATAATAGCAGAGCAACTCCAGCATTGTATCACAAGTCACCATGCCCCCAAATTGATGACCACAGGAAGAACATTCTTAGTACAGAAAGACAAGAGTAAGAGAAACAAAGCCAGTAACTACAGGCCTATCACCTGCCTACCAATAATGTGGAAGTTACTAACAGGTATCATCAACGAAAGGCTATACAACTACCTAGAGGATTCAAACACCATCCCCCACCAACAGAAACGCTGCAGAAGGAAGTGTAGGGGCACAAAAGACCAGCTCCTGATAGACAAAATGGTAATGAAGAACAGTAGGAGAAGGAAAACCAACCTAAGCATGGCATGGATAGACTATAAGAAAGCCTTCGACATGATACCACACACATGACTAATAGAATCCTGAAAATATATGGGGCAGAGGAAAATACCATCAGCCTCCTCAAAAATACAATGCGCAACTGGAATACAATATTTACAAGCTCTGGAATAAGACAGGCAGAGGTTAATATCAGGAGAAGGATCTTCCTGGGCGACTCACTGTCCCCACTACTCTTCGTAGTAGCCATGATTCCCATGACAAAAGTACTACAGAAGATGGATGCCGGGTACCAACTCAAGAAAAGAGGCAACAGAATCAACCATCTGATGTTCATGGACGACATCAAGCTGTATGGTAAGAGCATCAAGGAAATAGATACCCTAATCCAGACCGTAAGGATTGTATCTGGGGACATTAGGATGGAGTTTGGAATAGAAAAATGTGCCTTAGTCAACATACAAAAGGGCAAAGTAACAAGGACTGAAGGAATAAAGCTACCAGATGGGAGCAACATCAAACACATAGATGAGACGGGATACAAATACCTGGGAATAATGGAAGGAGGGGATATAAAACACCAAGAGATGAAGGACACGATCAGGAAAGAATATATGCGGAGACTCAAGGCGATACTCAAGTCAAAACTCAACGCCGGAAATATGATAAAAGCCATAAACACATGGGCAGTCCCAGTAATTAGATACAGCGCAGAAATATTGGAATGTACGAAGGCAGAACTCCGCAACATAGACCAGAAAACTAGGAAACATTTGACAATACACAAAGCACTACACCCAAGAGCAAATACGGACAGACTATGCATAACACGAAAGGAAGGAGGGAGAGGACTACTAAGCATAGAGGACTGTGTCAACATCGAGAACAGAGCCCTGGGGCAATATCTGAAAACCAGTGAAGACGAGTGGCTAAAGAGTGCATGGGAAGAAGGACTGATAAAAGTAGACGAAGACCCAGAAATATACAGACAGGAGAATGACAAACAGAACAGAGGAATGGCACAACAAACCAATGCACGGACAATACATAGACAGACTAAAGAACTGGCCAGCGATGACACATGGCAATGGTTACAGAGGGGAGAGCTAAAGAAGGAAACTGAAGGAATGATAACAGCGGCACAAGATCAGGCCCTAAGAACCAGATATATCCAAAAAACGATAGATGGAAATAACATCTCTCCCATATGTAGGAAGTGCAATACGAAAAATGAGACTATAAACCACATAGCAAGCGAATGTCCGGCACTTGCACAGAACCAGTACAAAAAGAGGCATGATTCAGTGGCAAAAGCCCTCCACTGGAGCCTGTGCAAGAAACACCAGCTACCTTGCAGTAATAAGCGGTACGAGCACCAACATGAGAGAGTGATAGAAAACGATCAGGCAAAGATCCTCCCTTGGGGACCTATGGGTATTCAGAACGGATAGGGTGATACATGCAAACAGACCAGACGTGACATTGATTGACAAAGTCAAGAAGAAAGTATCACTCATTGATGTCGCAATACTATGGGACACCAGGTTGAAGAGGAAAGAAGAGGGAAAAAAGGATAAGTATCAAGACCTGAAAATAGAAATAAGAAGGATATGGGATATGCCAGTGGAAATTGTACCCATAATCATAGGAGCACTAGGCCCGATCCCAAGATCCCTGAAAAGGAATCTGGAAAAACTATAGGCCGAAGTAGCTCCAGGACTCATGCAGAAGAGTGTGATCCTAGAAACGGCACACATAGTAAGAAAAGTGATGGACTCCTAAGGAGGCAGGATGCAACCCGGAACCCCACACTATAAATACCACCCAGTCGAATTGGAGGACTGTGATAGAGCAAAAAACAAAAAATAAAAAAATAATAATAATACTAATAATAATAATAAATAATAATAATATAATAATAATAATAATAATAAATAATAATAATAATAACAATATATTTTTATTGAAGGAGATTGCTGCCTTACCTGAGTCATTGGTTTTATAGAAATTCTTTTCTATTCTTCTTATTACGCCTTTTTCAATGTTACATAGAGGGAAGAGGCACGTTGCTCGCAAATCCATGTGAATTGAAAAAAGCCTCGCCGTAATCAGAAGAATAGAAAGAATTTCTATAAAAATCAATGATGCAGGTGAGGCAGCAATCTCCTTCAATGGAACATGCTTGAAAGAGGTTTGTCTACCTAAATAAATAAATAATAATAATAATAATAATAATAATAATAATAATAATAATAATAATAATAATAATAATTTTCAAAACGTGGAAAAAATTTATAAATGCATTATATTAATTAAAAGGACATGTATTTATTTTTTTTTTTTTTGGTAATTAACTTTGTTATTGACAATTCTGCACGTGTACTTGCTGTAGACGACACGATTCTCATCCAAGGGAAAAAGTAAAGGAGAATAATTGCTTCTTCTGAGAATAGCATCAAAAGTCGTCTATGGTGACGTCGAATAGTTTAAAAAAAAATAGATGGGCTGTCTTTTGAGAATACGTTAAAAAAACATTAGTCTTCAGCTCTAGAGAAAAACATGATATTTTTTATTACAATTGAAGTCCCTTTCGAATTTATTCATCCAGGAGTCAGTATTGTCTGTTCTGCAGAAGGTTTGCTGACCAAATTCCAGTCGGTAAGTCTGTCAACCAGTTACTTGGAAAAGAAACAAGATTGATATGATCGATTTAGATGGTTTGGAAAGTATTTATGGATATTTATCCCGACAAACTCTTTTGTATCATAATATTCCGCCAATATGTTCATTTATTTATTTTTGTCTTCAGTATCGAGTAACTTAATTCAACTCGATCTGAAAAACCATTCACTTCAATTCTTAGTCATGTGACCTACCTGTGTAAGTCCTCTTACCTGACAAACGCACACGTTTCTGAGCGAGGTGCAAGCGAAAGTGAAGGTCAGCCAACACTGATTTATTGGTTGTTGTTGTTGTTTGAGATTAAGCTGGCTTTATGCCAGCACGGGCTCTTGCTCACCGAGCAGCCCGTAAATTTATTGGTTCAAAATTCACACAAGTTCATAAGCCCGTGCGGGCTGCGAAGTAGTCCCGACCTTTGACAGGTAAGGAAAAAGGATTAACTCTAGGTCTCTGTGTTTCTTCACAGATACAAAAATACAATCATACAAGTGTAAAACATATGAATATGAAATAGATGTACATGGCTGAAGAAATGACATTCTGGTAAATAGAATGGTAATAATATCTTCCGCGTAACGTTGGAAGTTGTCTTCATTTACCCTCTCTCAATTTTCTTTGCACCAAATCATTGATTATCACTTCCTCTGCGTGCTACAGCTTTAATCGCGGTAATCACGTGAGTTTTTACCTTTCTATATTGGACAAACATATCGACTTGTGGTACGCCATCAAAAAATGATGGTATGGCAGGAAAGAAAAGGGTTTATTTCATGACAACTGGGTGTCATTCATCCATCGATTGGTAAGTTTCATAGTTCCCTCAACGGATATTTAATTTCCAGCATGAGTTCCTCGTTGGATGAGCTGTTTTCGCGCTCGGCTACCAATCTGGTGGTACGAAATGCGACTCTCGGCTCGGCCAAAGCGGAATGAACGGAATTTATTTCTGGTGATAGAAATTGATTTCTCGATATGACGTGGTTCGGATTCCACAATAAACTGTAGGTCCCGTTGCTAGGTAACCAATTGGTTCCTGGCCACGTCAAAATATCTAATCCTTCGGGCCAGCCCTTGGAGAGCTGTTAATCAGCTCAGTGGTCTGGTTAAACTAAGATATACTTATTTCATGCATTTCCTACTAAGTGAGTCTTTTTCATCCTTTGTGTGTCTGTGTGTGTGTGTATGTTTGTTTTAAACGATCGAGTCAGTTTCCTTCGATCGCGCGGTCTACGAATTCCAGACAATTTTGCGCCTTGCGCCCTGCTACAGAGAATTTCATTTCTATCGGAGTTTGAACCGTGGCGAGCGAGATATGAATCTTGGATGGCGTTCGCTTTGCCCCAACGGCATGTAATGTTTCTCATTGAATGAATTCCGTTTGCCGATTCGTTCTCATATTCAGCAGCCTGTTTAAGCGCTTCGCTTTAGACCCTGGCCAGAGCAGACACCGCACTATGAATAAATGAAGTCGTTTCTTCAACGCCCCGACCCGAGATCTGACGTACTATAGCAGCAGGGAGAGACATCGTCACTTGTCGAAGTGAATTCTGAAACCGTCTTGTTTTTGCTCCAATAATTCTTCTCTCTTCGCTGCGATATCAACTGTTACTCTTAGCTTCGAGTATAAATAATTACTGGCGAGTTTTTGTGATTATTTAAAGCATTCCCGTATGATTTTTCTTGGTTACTGGTGACTTCTTTCTTTATGAATGTTCATTTTGATGGTGGAGGGTTAAGGTCGGGGTGGGGGGGGGCCCGGCGTAAGACCCTCAATTTCCTCTCCTCTATAGCGAGGTCGAATCGAAGGGTTTCATTGGCGTCGAGGTTAGTCAAAGATTTCACATTAGAAGACGCCGGCCGGAATCATATGACACTCATTTGAGACGATTTTTATTTATTTATTTATTTACTTTTTTTTTTTTTGTTCCTTTGGAGTAATGAAATTAAATAAAACAACAAAGATTGGATCGTTTGGGATTGACAAAAAAAACTTACCACATATTTTTCACGTTTGCTTTCTCTGTTTGCACCATTGCTTGTGTTTTGGCTCCTTTAATACTGTAGCAGTGTTTGTTTGTGGTTTGACTTGTACTGTAGCAATGTTTGTGTGTTTGGCTTGTACTGTAGCAATGTTTGCTTGTGTTTTGTCTTGTACTGTAGTGGTGTTTGTTTGTGTATTGGTTTGTAATGTAGCAATGTTTGTATGTTTTGTTTGTTTGTATGGTGTTTTTACGTTGCATGGAACCAGTGGTTATTCAGCAACGGGACCAACATCTTTACGTGACTTCCGAACCATATTTGTATGTTTTGGCTTGTACTGTTGTAATGTTTGTGTATTTTGGCTTGTACTATTGCAATGTTTGTGTGTTTTGGCTTGTACTGTTGCAATGTTTGTGTGTTTTGGCTTGTACTGTTGCAATGTTTGTGTGTTTTGGCTTGTACTGTCGCATTGTTTGTGTGTTTTGGCTTGTACTGTTGCAATGTTTGTGTTTTGGCTTGTACTATTGCAATGTTTGTGTGTTTTGGCTTGTACTGTTGCAATGTTTGTGTGTTTTGGCTTGTACTATTGCAATGTTTGTGTGTTTTGGCTTGTACTGTTGCAATGTTTGTGTGTTTTGGCTTGTACTGTTGCAATGTTTGTGTGTTTTGGCTTGTACTGTAGCAGTGTTTCCTTACATTGCTAAAATCCATTGTAGCATTGTTAGATCTCCCTTCATTCAAAGTAGCTTAGTTGATTATTTTCTTAACCTCTATGGTCGTATTGTCAATTCTTCCTTCAATTTAATTTTTTATAAATATTTCTCGATCTTTTTTTTTATTTTCATTAACCAACTGCTAGATACAAAATGGGTCAGTTTACTGGTTGGTTGGTGCCAAAATGAGAGGTCCACGTTAGGCCTCTTATACTATTTATATCTTAGAACACTTATTCCATTTTCCTCTCGTGCTTTTTGGTTTAATTTAATCTTGTATACATGGAAAATGTATAATTAATATTTGACACCAGAAGAAGGGAGATTATTATTACTATTATTATTATTATTATTATTATTATTTTTTTTTTTTTTTTTTGCTCTATCACAGTCCTCCAATTCGACTGGGTGGTATTTATAGGTGTGGGGTTTCGGGTTGCATCCTGCCTCCTTACGGAGTCCCATCACTTTTTCTTTACTAATGTGCGCCTACCGGTTGTTTCTAGGATCACCACTTCTTGCATGCAGGTCCTGAGGAGCTACTTCAGCCCTCATAGTTTTCTTTTTTAGATTCCTTTTCAGGGATCTTGGGATCGTGGAAATAGTGCTCCTATGGATTATGGTTTACGATTTCTAACTGGCATATACCCAATTATTCTTCCTTATTTCTGTTTTCATGGTCTTGATACATATCCATTGTATTTTCCCTTTCTCTATCATCTACGCTGGTCTCCCGCCCATGGTATTGGCGACACTCAATGAGTGACTACTTTTCTTCTTGAGGTTTGTCAATCAACGTCAACGTCCTGGTGCTAATTGGCACGTATCGTCCTATCTGGTTCTGATAGCCATAGTCCCAGAGGATTCGTTTTGGCCAGAAATGGTTTTCTATCCACTCCTTCAGGTTGGGAATTCGTAACGCCCACTTATTGCTTCGCAAGGTAGCTGGTGTTTTCTTTCTTGCACAGGCTCCAGTGGAGGGCTTTTGGCCACTGAATCATGCCTCTTTTTGTTACTGGTTTCTGTGCAAGTTGCCGGACAATTCCGCTTGCTATGTGGTTTATGGCCTCCCGTTTTTTCATATTATACTTTATGCATATGGGTGGGGGGAGATTTTTTTATTTATTATTATTATTATTATTATTATTATTATTATTATTATTATTATTATTGAGAAGATAAAACCTATTCATATGAAACAAGCCTACAGGGACCAATATATCTTCAACCTAGGCTTAAACCTGAGGACAGAGCTGCTTTTCCATCTTAATTTAAAGTACAACTTGTGAATATCACTAATTAATATTTTGCCTGACACTGAGAAACAACATATCACTTTCACCTCGTTAAAAATTTTTAAAAATTGATTTTGTGGGCGGTCATGTGTGGAATGTGCTTTTTACCATTATTTTATTTATTATTAATTATTATTTTATTATTATTATTATTATTATTATTATTTTATCTGCATCGACGGTGATTTCATTATCAATTCTGTTTCTGTCACCATCACAGGATGTATGGTGGGGGAGGCTTACTTGATTCTTAACTGAAACGCGAAGATAATGACAAAATCACCGTCGATACAGATAACTAAATCATTCTAAAGGTTAATATGTTGGATGTTACCTTTCAAAAATTGAACGATTTTGCATAATTACCCACACATTCAAGTAATGAAAATACAATAAAGTGTTAATTAAGTGTTAATCTTTTTTAATGAGGTGAAACTGTTAGAACTTGCTACTGATTAAATCTATGGTTCACCACTGCGTCTCAGATCAAGAAAGGTCGCAATGTACTTAGGAATAGGATCTTGTTCATTGGGTCATGAAGAATTTGAATTTTTCTGCATCGAATGAGTCAGTTCGTATGGATAGGTCTTGTGCAGACCCATAGAAGTGGTAGCTCCGTGAGTGCATCTCACGCGGTGCGCTGTAGGCATTAATAAGTCAAGAAACTTCTATTTTTTTATTACTTTTGTATTTAGATAAATACAGCCTTGCTCATGTAACTACATAACTTAGGATTTTTTTGTTTTTTTTTTTTGCTTAGTTATTTCCCGTTCACAGTGGAGGCGATTCACCGTAGACTGTAAGTAGGCATAGGCTTTAAGCGTTTCTTTTGTTAAGAGAGGAGAGAGGAGAGAGGAGACAGGAGACGAGAGAGAGAGAGTAGAAGATTACCATATTCATTACAATTAACCCTTAATTATATCATCTAAACTAAATTGGTATTTACTGTAAGCTGGAAAGGGTCCGTTTTGGGAAATGGATATTGGTTTAATGAAGATTATGCTAGTTCAGAGAGGAGAGAAGAGATGAGAGAGAGAGAAAGAGAGACCAAGAGAAGAGAGAGAGAGAGAGAGCGAGGGGGGGAGTGGGGGTGTTTACAAGACATTTCATTTTATTTCACCATGGCGACAGGAAAGACACTAGTAATTATTAGAACTTGGTATTTCAATTGCCCTACTCTTGGTACCATGCAAAACTTGTCTTTCCTGCCCGTCCAGTCTTTAAAGATGGGTAGTTTTGCTGTAAAAAAAAAAAAAAACTCCTTCCTCCTTCCATATGCATTACTCGATGCGAAGAAAAAACGGCGACGGGAGGCCAAGCAGCAGCCCCGGCCGTCAGGCAGTCTTCAGAGAGAGAGACACAGAGAAGAGAGCAGAGACCTCACTCAACCTGGGAAGTGGTTCCTACAAATTTTGATTCGTCCGACATACCTGTCTTAGGCTAAAAGGCTTTTATTGGGATCCCGGGCCTGGGGGGTTCTACGTCACCCTCTTGTGAACATCTGCCAAAATCCATCTGCAACGCCCTTTGTTGGCATGGTTCGACAATGTGAGTACCAAGAATATATAGGGCTTATTGTTTTTAAGGTTAATCCATTGCGGAACTCTCATTCGACCTTGTGTTGCCTATTCAAGTTTTCCTGTCTGTCATTTTATTTTTTATGATAAGTTATTTTTATAGTTTTTTGTTGGTCAATATGTTTTATACATTCGTATTTCCACTTGTCCTTTCAGGTGATTTAGCTCTCGGGACTAGTAACCTATAAGCGTATTCAATAAACTTCACCTTGTTAACACTTGGGTAAGAGAATCGTCTATAAACATTAATGTTTCGAGTGGTTATATTTATGACGGATTGTCTCACCCCAAATTAACGACCGAGCAAATACTTATATTAGGTGGTTTTACCGTTCATTTCAGGATTGGTGTTTGGTTTCGTGGTTATCGGCCCTTTTAGTTTCCTTCCTGATACTAATGTAAACCTCAGTTGCCTCAACTTGTAGGTAATTTTAATGGGGGTTAGATTTATTCCTCATGGGTATATTTTTCTACATAAAGGACTCCATCGACCTTTTAGATACTGAATCTTCCTGAATATTTCTTTCTTTACAGACCAGCGAGCGAAGCAGATAACGAAGGAAACGCCCTACGATCATACGTTGAATTGGCCCTTGGTTCTCCTACCATTGTTTGTATTTATAACTACCGGTACTTAACGTTATCTTTAAAGGCTTATTTGATTAATAAAAATATTCATATTCAATTACATTTTTCCTTCCAATCCTTTAATTTCAAAACCACAGATTTATATGGTTGTTCTGCGATGGCGCCCAAAGTGGGGGGCAACACGAAAGAAGGTGCTTAATTGATTGGTGTCAGATGATCAGTGAGAAGAATTGACCACGGGACTGGGGCTCCCCAATAGTCACTTCTCATCTTATTTTATTTGTAGGACATTTGACCATTTTCCTTTCCAGGATATTAACATTTTATTGAAAATAAATTAGAATTTTTCTTTGCAGAAAATTAACAATTTACTTGGTTTGCATTTGTTTATAGCGTTTTGTTTATGATGGCTAAACTTACAAAGGTACGATCGGGACAACGAAAAGTCATTCCGGAGAAAAGTTCCACCGGGGAACAATTCAATAGTAAGGTCTTGACAACCTATTCTGCCCTTTACACAAGAAGAAAAAGTTAGCTATTAAAGGTCTTCTTGTTAATTATAGAAAACAAGTTGGTCATGAGCCTAGACGATTCAAAATCCTCTTGAAGAAATTTCCTGGACAATATCTGATGAACGTCAGAGTTAGAGCCAGAATTAACAAGTTGCCAGGATTATTAGACAAAATTGAGCATTGTCTACCATTACTTGAGATTTCAAGGAGTAAGAATGATTCTAATAATATTCCCGACGTGGCCCGCAGTACTGAAACAGCCAACAGCTCCTCTTCCTAAGTTTACTAGCAAAGAAGGAGAAGATTTCTTGAAATTTATAGCAGATTTGAGGCTACAACTAATGCACTTTAAGTATCCAGACAGAGATTTACTTTTATTGCTGAAGCCACAGGTAGACGGTCGAGCAAAGACTTTATTAAGTTCTCTGGAAGCTGATAAACAGCGTTATGGTAGATGCCAAAGAACTATTGATTTCCGCCTTTGCTTCTAAGGAGGTTTGTAAACAATGCAATTAAGAAAATTACGGAGTTAAGTCTAAGAGAGGGTGATGATCCCTTCACATTTTTTATTTTTTCCATCCTCCGATCAGTATGCGAAGCAGTCAAGACTTTTAACATTGGAGCGGATGAATTTGTCAGATATTTTGCTTGGCACGGCTTAAATGGTCGCTTTCAGCGTCATCTTATTAATATTACAGGAAAGACTCATCCTTCCTTAAATGACATTATTTCACATTTCTTTGCAGCTTGCGAAAGGTACGAAAGTGACGGGAAAGGTGTTGAAAGCTTGAAATGTAAAGCATTCACCTGTCAAGACATTAACACTCCCTCTCTCGTAAAGAGAGAGCTACCAGCATGGCTGCGGAAGCAGTAACATATGATAAATACAGGTCTTCGCCTCAATGTTCCTTGTGTTCTGCGGTGGAAATACTGATAAATTTCACTTTATTCATAAGTGCCCTAATTTTCTTTCTCCTACAGATAAAGTGCATATTTTAAAATCTAGAAATGGATGTGTAAAATGCGGCCAGTTTAACCATGTTTCCGGTAAGTGCCGTTTTAATTAAAGAGACGCTGTTCAAATGTAACAGCTGGCATATGACTTACCTGTGTGATAGAGTCCGTCACCAGGCAGAAAACTCTAACAATATTAATAACGGCAAATCCAAGGTGGAAACTTCTCCTCAAATAAGCAGCGGTGTTGCCGTCCTTTCCTACTTGTCATGGTGATTCCATTTTACCCACCTTTTTCATTTAAAGTTGGGGGACTGTTTACAGAGGACTGAAGGACAGTGTTCGCAGAGCACGTTTGTCACTAAGAAATTGGCGGAGGAGAATAATCTTAAAATCATTAACTCTAAAGTAAAGCTAACAGTTAATGGGTTTAATGGCAACAAGGAGTATTTTACTGAAATTGTTTTGAAGTTCCTGTTACGATCGGAGGTAAATCCTTTATAATTTATTGCTTGGTTTGTACCAAACATTAATGTAGCATTGAAATTACCTCTGCTTGTAGATTAGTTGATAAATTTCAGGCACAAGGTGTTAAACTAGCTGATCAATTCCTTCATAAATTTTCTCATGAAATTGATAATGTTCAGCTCATTTTAGGTACAGACTTCGCTTATTGTATTGCAGGTACAGATACAGTTTTTTGGAGGAATAAATTCATCTATGTATACAGTGTCATGCAGTATTTTGCTGTCTGGTAGCATTGATTTAATGATTAAGAATATTGATAATTTAGCTGATACGAGAGTGCAAACCTCGGCTGTTAGTAACCCATTTTGAGTGTAGTTCTGCTATTCATATCCAGAGTAGTTCCTTTTTGCTGAACTCTAAAGTTGATATTTTTGCCGATGATGACATTAATACTAACTTTGAAGTAAACTGTTCATTTTCTGTAATAAATGAAAGAGTATGCTTATGGAGATGCCCACTGAGGTTTCAAGCAACTCCTTCCACAGCTCGGGTTATTGAAGTTGCTAACATTCTGATTGATATTAATAATTATTCCAATTTCAGGAAACTTGTATTGATTTTTCGCAGAATTTTTCTTAGTGGTGCACAAGTGGAAGCTGAAAGCGAAAATTGCTTGCTCACCAGTCGCTAATTACTTTGCCAGGCTATAAATTACTTGTTAAACACTGAACAAAGGAAGCATTATCCTGAGGTATATTCTTACCTACAGCATGGTCTTAATTCCAGAAAAGACATTCCTCCTATTATAAACGCAATTTAATTTATTTTTAGATTCACAGGGTCTTCTGAGAGTTAAGAGTAAATTCAAAAATGGAATTATGGATTAAGTGGAAATTACCCTTTATTATTGCACCCAGACAGTCATTTGACCAAACTAATTATTTGGGATGCACCACCTCAAATTATTACATTCAGGATGTTATTCTGTATTAACAGAGCTCAGAAAGCATTATTACATCCCTAAACATTTCTCAGTTGTGAAAAAGGCTCTGAAACAGTGTGTTCATTGTCGTAGGTTTAATAATCGTTATATAAGGTTAAATCAAAACTTTTACAGAGACTTCAGAGCAGATCCTCCTACGGTTCTTTTTTCTAATATATATATGGATTATTTTGGACCCTTCAATACGAAGGATGGAAAAGAGACCCGTAAGGTTTGGTTACTATGTATCACCTGTAACTTGGTCTAGGGCAGTTAACCTCAAAATTTGTAGGAGTTTGAATGTTGCAGAATTTTTAAGAGCATTTCAGCTACACTGCTTTTGAGTACGGGATTCCTCAACTTTGTATTAGTGATCTTGGAACTCAGTTGGTGGCAGGAGCTAATACCATAACTTCCTTCATTAGTGACCTCAGACGCAATTATATTTTGAGGAAAATAATGTAAAACCTCTCTCCTTTCAGCAATATTTCAAAGGCTGCAGTCAATTGGGACATTAGTAGAAGTCTGTGTAAAAAATGGTAAAAAGAAATTAATGTTGGAGCAATTAAGAATTTTTGGTATTGACGTATGTAGACTTTGAATTTCTTGTCTGTAATATTGTGCATCTCATTAATCGACGACCTATAGCCTTCAAAGAAGCTGTTCGTGCTGAGACTGACCACGTGCCCCGAACCAATACGCCGGAACAGCTCGTGCGAGGCTATGAATTGACTCTCTAAACCTTATCCCTAATCTTCAACCTCTTTCAGTTGAAGATCCAGAATTTGACCCTGATAATCCAGCTATTTCTCAGAATTACCTAAAGTTGTGTAAAATTAGGCAGACATTAATAGAGACCTATCATAATGAATTTCTAGGTACTCTGATTCAACAAGCAGTTGACAGAAAGGGCGGTATCGTCCCGTTACTCATAAATTACTAAAGGTTGGCGATGTTGTATTAATTAAGGAGGAACATACCAAAAGGAATAATTATCCTCTAGGCATAATTCTAGAAGTTTTTAAGAATGATTTGGGTGAAGTTACCCATGGCTGTTATTAAGAAGGGAAAAACAGGCCAGACATCAAGTGCATGTAAATAATATTATTCCAATACTAGAAAACACAGGAAGTACTAATTCAGCTACTCCTGATATTTGTAATTCTGTTACTTCGTCCTTAAGGCCAAAAGCAAAGGCTGCTATATTAAGCCAAGAAAGGACAAGACAGATGCTTTAATCTTTATTCATTATTTGTATTTTCTTGTATTTAATTTAATTATTTTTTACATTTCTTAAATGTATTTTCTTAACAATTGTCCAGTTACATATGTTTCAGGATGGAATTTTTCATTTCTGAAAAATTCCATCTCGTTCGCCCCTGAACTGTACAAGACATTTCATATTCTCACCTGGCGACAGGAAAGACTAGTAATTATTAAGAACTTGGTATTTCAATTGCCCCTACTCTTGGTACCATCAAACTGTCTTTCCTGCCGTCCAGTCTTTAAAGATGGGTAGTTTGCTAACTCTCCTCCTTCCATATGCTTTACTCGAGCGAAAACGGCGACGAGGAGCCAGGCAGCCCGGCCGTCAGGCAGTCTCAGAGAGAGAGACACAGAGAAGAGAGCAGAGACCTCACTCACCTGGGAAGGTTCCTACAATTTTGATTCGTCCGACATACCTGTCTTAGGCTAAAGGCTTTATTGGGATCCCTGGTCTACGTCACCCTCTTGTGAACATCTGCAAAATCCATCTGCAACGCCTTTGTGCATGGTTCGACAATGGTGAGTACCAAGAATATATAGGGCTTATTTTTAAGGTTATCATTGCGAACTCTCATTGCCTTGTGTTGCCTATTCAAGTTTTCCTGTCTGTCATTTTTTCTTATGAAGATTTGTTATAGTTTTTTGTGGTCAATATGTTTTATACATCGTATTCACTTGTCCTTTCAGGTGATTTAGTCTCGGACTAGTAACTCTAGCTTATTCATAAATTCACCTTGTTAACACTGGGTAAGAGAATCGTCTAATACATTAATGTTCGAGTGGTTATATTTATGACGGATTGTCTCCCAAATTACGACCGAGCAAATCTATATTAGGTTTACCGTTCATTTCAGGATGGTGTTTGGTTTCGGTGTACGGCCCTTTTATTTCCTTCCTGATACTAATGTAAACCTCAGTTGCTCAATTGTAAGGTAATTTTAAGTGGGTTATTATTCCTATGGGTATATTTTTCTACATAAATGACCATGACTTTTAGATACTAATCTTCCTGAATATTTCTTTACAGACAGCGAGCGAAGCAGAACGAAGGAAACGCCCTACGATCTACGTGAATTGCCTTGTTCTCCTACCAGTTGTTTATAACTACGGTACTACGTTATTTTAAAGGCTTATTTATGTAATAAATATCATATTCAATTACATTTTTCCTTCCAACCTTTATTTCAAACCACAGATTTTTATGGTGTTCTGCTTAGGGGGGGAATATTATTCGATATAATTGAGACCTATATTTTATTTACCTAAATTATGCGTCTTCTGAAAATTATATGAGTTCCTCGAAAAAAGTAATAATAATAATAATAATAATAATAATAATAATAATAATAATAATAATATAATAATAATAATAATAATAATAATCTTCCAGGGATCTTCCAGGGGCGACTCACTGGTCCCCACTACTCTTCGTAGTAGCCATGATTCCCATGAAAAACAAAATACTACAGAAGATGGATGCCGGGTAACCAACTCAAGAAAAGAGGCAACAGAATCAACCATCTGATGTTCATGGACGACCATCAGCTGTATGGTAAGAGCATCAAGGAAATAGATACCCTAATCCAGACTGTAAGGATTGTATCTGGGGACATCAGGATGGAGTTTGGAATAGAAAAATGCGCCTTAGTCAACATACAAAAAGGCAAAGTAACGAGAACTGAAGGGATAAAGCTACCAGATGGGAGCAACATCAAACACATAGATGAGACAGGATACAAATACCTGGGAATAATGGAAGGAGGGGATAAAACACCAAGAGATGAAGGACACGATCAGGAAAGAATATATGCAGAGACTCAAGGCGATACTCAAGTCAAAACTCAACGCCGGAAATATGATAAAAGCCATACATGGGCAGTGCCAGTAATCAGATACAGCGCAGGAATAGTGGAATGGACGAAGCCAGAACTCCGCAGCATAGCATCAGAAAAACCAGGAAACATATGACAATACACAAAGCACTACACCCAAGAGCAAATACGGACAGACTATACATAACACGAAAGGAAGGAGGGAGAGGACTACTAAGTATAGAGGACTGCGTCAACATTGAGAACAGAGCACTGGGGCAATATCTGAAAACCAGTGAAGACGAGTGGCTAAAGAGTGCATGGGAAGAAGGACTAATAAAAGTAGACGAAGACCCAGAAATATACAGAGACAGAGAAAGACAGACAGAACAGAGGACTGGCACAACAAACCAATGCACGGACAATACATGAGACAGACTAAAGAACTAGCCAGCGATGACAATTGGCAATGGCTACAGAGGGGAGAGCTAAAGAAGGAAACTGAAGGAATGAAAACAGCGGCACAAGATCTGGCCCTAAGAACCAGATATGTTCAAAGAACGATAAACGGAAATAACATCTCTCCCATATGTAGGAAGTGCAATATGAAAAATGAAACCATAAACCACATAGCAAGTGAATGCTCGGCACTGGCACAGAACCAGTACAAAAAAAGAGGCATGATTCAGTGGCAAAAGCCCTCCATGGAGCCTGTGCAAGAAACATCAGCTACCTTGCAGTAATAAGTGGTACGAGCACCAACCTGAGGGAGTGATAGAAAACGATCAGGCAAAGATCCTCTGGGACTATGGTATCAGAACGGATAGGGTGATACGTGCAAACAGACCAGACGTGACGTTGATTGACAAAGTCAAGAAGAAAGTATCATCATTGATGTCGCAATATCCATGGGACACCAGAGTTGAAGAGAAAGAGAGGGAAAAAATGGATAAGTATCAAGATCTGAAAATAGAAATAAGAAGGATATGGGATATGCCAGTGGAAATCGTACCCATAATCATAGGAGCTATTCACGATCCCAAGATCCCTGAAAAGGAATCTAGAAAACTAGAGGCTGAAGTAGCTCCAGGACTCATGCAGAAGAGTGTGATCCTAGAAACGGCACACATAGTAAGAAAAAAGTGATGGACTCCTAAGGAGGTCAGGATGCAACCCGGAACCCCACACTATAAATACCACCCAGTCGAATTGGAGGACTGTGATAGAGTAAAAAAAAAAAAATGATAATAATAATAATAATAATAATAATAATAATAATAATAATAATAATAATAATAATAATAATAATAATAATAATTCCCATGACAAAAGTACTACAGAAGATGGATGCTGGGTACCAACTCAAGAAAAGAGGCAACAGAACTAACAATCTGATGTTCATGGACGACATCAAGCTGTATGGTAAGAACATCAAGGAAATAGATACCCTAATCCAGACTGTAAGGATTGTATCTTGGGACATCAGGATGGAGTTTGGGATAGAAAAAAGTGCCTTGGTCAACATACAAAAGGGCAAAGTAACAAGGACTGAAGAGATAAGCTACCAGATGGGAGCAACATCAAACACATAGATGAGACGGGATACAAATACCTGGGAATAATGGAAGGAGGGGATATAAAACACCAAGAGATGAAGGACACGATCAGGAAAGAATATATGCGGAGACTCAAGGCGATACTCAAGTCAAAACTCAACGCCGGAAATATGATAAAAGCCATAAACACATGGGCAGTGCCAGTATTCAGATACAGCGCAGGAATAGTGGAATGGACGAAGGCAGAAAAACTCGCAGCCATAGACCAGAAAACTAAGAAACATATGACAATACACAAAGCACTACACCCAAGAGCAAATACGGACAGACTATACATAACACGAAAGGAAGGAGGGAGAGGACTACTAAGTATAGAGGACTGCGTCAACATCGAGAACAGAGCACTGGGGCAATATCTGAAAACAAGAGAAGACGAGTGGCTAAAGAGAGCATGGGAAGAAGGACTGATAAAAGTAGACGAAGACCCAGAAATATACAGACAGTAGAGTGACAAACAGAACAGAGGACTGGCCCAACAAACCAATGCACGGACAATACATAAGACAGACCAAAGAACTTGCCAGCGATGACACATGGCAATGGCTACAGAGGGGAGAGCTCAAGAAGGAAACTGAAGGAATGATAACAGCGGCACAAGATCAGGCCCTAAGAACCAGATATGTTCAAAGAACGATAGATGGAAATAACATCTCTCCCATATGTAGGAAGTGCAATACGAAAAATGAAACCATGAACCACATAGCAAGCGAATGTCCGGCATTTGCACAGAACCAGTACAAAAAGAGGCATGATTCTGTGGCAAAAGCCCTCCACTGGAGCCTGTGCAAGAAACATCAGCTACCTTGCAGTAATAAGTGGTACGAGCACCAACACGAGGGAGTGATAGAAAACGATCAGGCAAAGATCCTCTGGGACTATGGTATCAGAACAGATAGGGTTAAACAAGCAAATAGACCAGACGTGACGTTGATTGACAAAATCAAGAAGAAAGTATCACTCACTGATGTCGCAATACCATGGGACACCAGAGATGAAAAGAAAGAAAGGGAAAAAAATGGATAAGTATCAAGACCTGAAAATAGAAATAAGAAGGATATGGGATATGCCAGTGGAAATCGTACCCATAATCATAGGAACACTAAGCACGATCCCAAGATCCCTGAAAAGGAATTTAGAAAAACTAGAGGCTGAAGTAGCTCCAGGACTCATGCAGAAGAGTGTGATCCTAGAAACGGCGCACATAGTAAGAAAAGTGATGGACTCCTAAAGAGGCAAGATGCAACCCGGAGCCCCACACTATAAATACCACCCAGTCGAATTGGAGGACTGATAGAGCAAAATAATAATAATAATAATAATAATAATAATAATAATAATAATAATAATAATAATAATAATAATAATAATAATAACAATAATAATAATAATAATGATAATAATAATAATTAGTGATAGGAATAATAGCATGCTAAGAAATTCACTTTTCCGTGGTCAACAATGGCGAAATAAAAAAAAATCCACCAAAATATTCGTGAATTGCATTACTATGCATTACTATCATATTTACAAAGTAAAACAGTTTACTATGTAACTGTAGATTATTTTTTTTAATTAAGTATAAGTCGTACTATTGATAATGACATTCGGTTTTAAGCAAGTGTCTTCCAGTTCCCTACCTTGGTTGCATTTTCCCTAGTTACTGTCCCTTCTCCCTAATATCCCCAAAAGTGTCCCCAAAAGTGTCACTGGCTGCTGGAACTCCCACAGATAATAAAGAATAAAAAGAAAATAAAAATAAAAGGAGAGAACTTGACACTAATGTCCTCCCCTCTAATGATGGGGTACTTACTTTTCTTAATGATAATGGGTAGGTTTATTGATTGCCTTTACACGAAGACGGATCAAAAGGTTAATATTGATCTCTGGTCTAGCAACTGGGTGCACAGACATATACATACAGACAAACATGTATGTATGTATGTATGTATGTATGTATGTATGTATGTATGTATGTATGTATGTATGTATGTATGAAACACACACATACAGTATACTGCATGCCCTATGCTATATGATATTAATATTCCATAAAAGTGTCCTTATATAGATTTACCTCAGTATTTACTCTGCGTATGTGTAAATACGCACACGTATGCGCGTAAGTCAATCAGACATTAAGGAAAAGAAAAACATAACCATATTCAATTACTCCTCACAGATCCGTTAATAACGTCATTACGTTAATTAATTTGAGAGTGGACGTAATTGAATCCTGTTGCAGAAGAAGAGGTGGAGGAATAGGAGGTGGAGGAATAGGAGGAGGAGGAGGAGGAGGAGGAGGAGAAAATCGGTATTGGAATCCAGAGTCGAAGGCTGGAAGCGATGTGTTTGCTGGAGGTGTCCTAGAAACGCTGATTCTCGTCCGTAATGTCATTGGCTTTTGTCCAGCCAGTATGTAATAGGTACAATCATCCCTTCCTTGCTGAAGAGCGCTGGAAGGCCCCATACACCACCCACCCACCAGGGATGCCCCCCAAGCCTCACTCCTGAAGCAGGCCAACAACGCCCTTGCGAGAGCCGAGACTTAAGGGTCTCATTCCCTCGCGGGTGGCGGGGGGGGTTGGGGCGGGGGCGGGGGGCGTCTTCCATTGTCCTATTAATGAGATCATGCAATAGTTTTCAATTACCTGGGGCACCTGGCGGCTCCCAGGATGTGAATAATGTTTGGGGGCGCATCGACATGAAGTTAGAGGGGGCGGGGGGCGGGGGAGGTGGGGGGGGGGGGGGGGGGGCGTTCAGTGCAAGGCGGTGACATTAGTGACGATATATCATTCACAAAAGTATAAATAAGGACTGTTTGATTCGTCCGTTTTCTAATTGGCTGACCATCCTTCGGGCGGCGCCGCCCAAGGGTGAAAGTCGGGAGTCACGACGACGGTCCGAGACGCGGAACGGCGAAGCGGGCTCCTCCTCCCCCTCCTCGTAGTCGTTTCGGACGCCCTCGCTAATGAAACTTACATGGCGGGGTCTCCGTTGATTACGACTTCAATTCGTAAAAAGTCATTGCCTCTTTCTCTCTATATCTCCATCCCCACCCCCCTAAACCCCACCACCTCCTCCCCATCCGCGGGGGGCAAGATGTCTTGCAAGGAGGAAGAGAGTAGGAGGCCTGAGGAGGAGGAGAAAGGCAGCAGCAGCAATGATAAGACAATCATCAAAATAGCATCGAGCAATGAGAAACAAACTATTGGCATCGAACGCACCCACCCCATCTGTGACGTCATCATACCTGGATGGAGAATGTCTCCTCGCGTGTCGTGATTACGGAACTCGTATCAACAAAGTAAGCAATATTTTTTATATATATACACCGTCCTCATCAGTTCGCCGTGCCGACGATTTGTCAATTTTCTCTTTTTGTTGTCATTATATTCCCGGAGAGAATGATTTAAAAAAAAAAAAAAAAAAAGGAACAGGGTCGGGAAAGATAGAAGCTCATTGAATGCAGCATTAATTTTGGAGTTGAAATTATATGTTCGTTATTAATCTATTGCACAGTAATTTTACCTTGGTTTTAATTAAGAATTAGAGATGCCTTGAAAATTTATCCATAAATACAGTATATCAGATGTTGAAATGAATGACTTAATTCAATGCTAGGGGTTTGTAACTCTGACTATTAGCTTAAATGTGGACCCATGTTGCAAACATTATTATTATTATTATTATTATTATTATTATTATTATTATTATTATTATTATTATTATGAAAATTTTTACAACATCGACTTCTAATTTCATTGTGGAAACGTGTTGCAAGCATTAATTATATTATTATTAATTATTATTATTATTATTATTATTATTATTATTATTATATTATTATTATTATTAATTATTATTATTATTATTATTATTATTATCAAGAAAATGCTCTCAATTTCGTCTTCTAACCTAAATGTAGACATGTTGCAATTATGATTATTATTATTAACTGACCAACCCAGCGCTGCCCGGGAAAACTTTGAATGGCTACTGATAAATCTCTCTCTCTCTCTCTCTCTCTCTCTCTCTCTCTCTCTCTCTCTCTCTCTCTCTCTTTCCTGTTAAGATAGTTGCTTCAGTTGCATTTTTGACATTTTATATTTCACCACTTTTCAACCCCCACCCCCTTTCCTGTTGGGGCTGAATTTGTGAAATTCTATCTTTCACCCCTTCTCACACACTTCCCTCCCCCTCCACCCCTTCCTATGAGAACTGAACTTAGACTCAGGGACATCGGGGAGTATCACTATTCACCTCAGCAACCTTAAAACTATAAATTAGACACTAATATCTGTTGTTTTCGGTTATTTTTACATGTCATCCTTTCCACCCCTTCCTATCCCCCCCTCCCTGTTGGGGCTGAACTTAAACTTGAAGACCATTGGGATTATCACTATCCATCTCAGCAACCTCAAAAACTATGGATTAGACGCTAACTCGCGTCAATTATGCCTTTTTTACGTGTAACCCCCTTCCCACACCTTCACACCCCATATCGGGCCTAAACATGGAATAAAAGAGCATCAGGAGTCTCACTATTCATGTCAGCAACCTCAAAAACTATGGATTAGATGCTAATATCCTTCGTTTTCGGTTATTTTTACATCATCCCCTTCCCACCCGCTTTCCATCGAGGCTGAACATCGACTTGAGGACATCGGGAGTGTCACTATTCATCTCAGCGACCTCATAAACTATGATTGGACACTAATGTCTGTCGTTTTCAGTTATTTTTACGTTTCACCTCTTCCCACATCCCGGCCACCTCCCCCCGTTAGTGCCAGTGATGTCTTACCCCAAAAGTATTCTTTTCCAGATAGTAAGGCATAGGTATACCAAGGTTGATTGAAATTGCTCAATGTGTTTCAAAGTGTATGTGGCACATACATACATACATCCATTTATATATACAGGGTGTAACACGAGCTTATGCAAATATTTAGGGGAATGAAAGAAAAAATTATTTTGAGCAGAAAATGTTCTATAAATATATGTATTTTAATGCTTCGTTTGTAACCATTATCATTAGTGCTGCTTTCATACAATGGAAGTTGGTAGCGGGAGGTTGGTGTAGCCTGGGATGTTTGTGGGGGGGGGGGGGGGGGGGGGCAGAGGGGAATGAATGAAGCAAGTGGATTGATAGTCCTTTTAATTATGTTTATTTCTTGCAAGTCATCTAATTAAAACGATCAGGTAACAGTGGTAACGTATGGCTCCACGTATCAAGTAAGCAGTGCAACTGTTGCTGAGCAACATTCATTTGTGAACGTTGATTCTACCGTGCTCAGTCCTGCTGCCCTGTCACAGAATTGTTGAATCAGGAAGCATGACTATACTCTGTTTTTTTCCATCTGTCCATCTGCCTGTGGTGTTTTTGTATGGTAACACTGCGTCCCGGGCTTTAAATAGTTACGCTATGTGTAAGTTTTAGGTAAATAAAAGGATATCTGGGTGTACATTTGCAACTGAAATGTGTTTTAATAATTTAC
>NC_087200.1:11814525-11829525 GCF_015104395.2 Macrobrachium nipponense | reverse complement strand
GAAAAACGCACGATGTATCAAAGACCAGATAAAAAAAAGATTAAAGACAAAACCTTACAGCCCGAGGTTCCGTTGCTGAAAGATTTGCCAGAGCGAGAGAGAAGAAGGAGCCGAGATAACCAAGGAAAGATAAGAGAGGGCCTAGGTCTAAGCATTGCATAATGGAACTGCTGTAGTGTTGTTATTCAAGGTTGGAACAATTAAGGTGCTTAATGGCCAAGGATTCGACTACAATGAGGTGTTTTCCATTACATCTCGATAAAATGATCTTAAAATAGTCTTAGTTCATTTTGCATGTGCATATTTGTGTAGGATTTCTAAATATTTGAAAGTTCGAGGCTTGAAAGCTTCATCCCTGGGCGGTAACTAATGCCTGTACGTGAATCACGTCGTACTTCGAGCAGTTTGTTCGTTGCGCGAACAGCAAGTCCATTGGTAATCTATAAGTAAACTAGGCCAGACGGTATTCAAGTACAGGTTATTTTTCTTTGTGGCGAAAGATATCCACCTGTTTTTTTTTTTTTTGGGGGGGGGGATTTCTCAAGATGAATTTGACATCAACTGCTGGGAAATGTTCGCTCATTATCTTCCTTAATTCTAACATAAATGTGGTATCATAAGTGCATGGGATGCTGATATAATAGTGCAGTTTTGAAGCTAAATGTACAAATCTGTTATACGATGGGGACTAGCCTCGGCCTCTTATTGGATGATATATATATATATATATATATATATAATATATATATATATATATATATATATATATATATATATATATATATATATAGTATATATACATTTATGTAAATATATAATTTCAAAGTGGATCTTGTCCAGATCATTCTTATAATCCCAGGGGGATGACGGTAGGGAATCCTGGAATTCCGTTGGGCTTCTGGGAATTCAGAAGGCTTATATGAATTCCGGATGCTTCAGGCACTTTCAGAGGCTTCTGGGAATTCCAGGGCTTATGTGAATTCGAGAGACTTCTGGAATTTCGGGAGGCTTATGGGAATTCCAGAGACTTATGGGAATTCGGGAGGCTTCTGGGAATTCCAGAGGCTTCTGGGAATTTCGTTGTACTTCTGGGAATTCCGGAGGTTTATGGGAATACCGGTGGCTTATGGGAATTCCAGAGGCTTCTGGGAATTCCAGAGGCTTCTGAGAATTCCAGAGGGTTCTGGCTTAAAGACAGCCTCAGGCTCTGTAGCCTTTGGATTTCTTGCCCGATATACTAAAGAACAGTATTTTATGGAGCAGAAATCGGAGAAGAGATGCTTCGAAGATTTCTTTTGTGGGAAGCCCACGTCCTTGGAGGTTAATTCCAGAGGCTTTTGGGGCTTCCGAAGGCTTCAAGACGATATCCCCAGGCTCCGATGCCTTTGGAAACATCTATTGGATTCTCCAGCAATGCTTAAGGAGCTGAAGACTGCTTCAAAGGATCCGGGAGTCGTGAAGACGTCTTCAAGAATACCCAGAAGCTTCTACATACATACATACATATACATACATACATACATACATACATACACATATTATATACATATATGAATACATACTGTACGTATGTATGTACGTTTACTCAGACGACGAGGAAAAGTATGCGATAATGATTATTTTTCGCTAAATTCATACTTCTTTCTTCTTCTTTTTTAAATATTGCTATTTTCATGGCAAAGTAGCCGAAGAGTCTGTTTAAAATAGACGGGATGAGGAAACAGATGGTCTAAAAGAAATTTTCCGGATGGGAAAAGTACACACCAGGAGAAAAGCGGATGACTTCAGTCCACAATTGTTCGCTGATGAAGAGACGGACTAATTCGTTGAGCAGTGTTGAGTCGAGGTTCCTGCTTTCTGCGATTGTGGATTTATTAAGCAGCTCTACAGTTGTATTGTGACTTACGGACGCAAGTTCTTCATTCGAAATATGGAAGGAAACAATTAGGAGGAAGACAGTGGAGTGGAGGAACTGAAGAATGTTGGGGACTTTTGGGACCCATCCTTGAAGTTCTTGGGTCCTCTCCAGGCCCGCTTCCCCAGCCTGGCAGGATACCCGCCTTCCTCCGAGGAAGCAGACTCTGGGTCAGACCCTTCCCTTCAAGGGAGGCCTTCACCATGTTCTTTGCTTTCTCTTTCCCTGCTTTACACTTGTTCTCTCTGAAGGTTTCCAGAGGATTTAAAGGATCTCTGAGATTGCATATCTATCGTATTTACAGGAGTCGGAGACTGAAGAATTCCAGAATATCTCACGAAAAATCCTTCAGTCTCCAGCTCATGAAAAGAAGAAAAAAATCTCATTCGTGCATGCATCGAGCTCCAAAGTCTCCAGGAACAATCTCAGAGATGCTTCAAATCCTATTTGAAAAGCAGGGTAAGAGAAAGCAAAGAGCATAGTGAAGGCCTCCCTGAAGGGAAGGGTCTGACCCAGAGGCTGCTTCCTCGGAGGTAGGCAGGTATCCTGCCAGGCTGGGGAAGCGTGCCTGGAGAGGGCCCAAGAAAACTTCAAGGATAGGGCCCAAAAGCCATCAAGGCTTTGCAAGTCTCTTAAGAGCAGCCTTGAATGGAAGGGTCCGAACCAGAGGCTGCTTCCTCGGAGGAAGGCAGGTATCCTGCCAGGCTCCAGGCCTAAGTCTATGAAATGTTTATTAGTCTTAAACTTAGGATTGTCATTTACCCTCGTCGTCTTAGAAACATTTTATGAATATATATATATATATATATTATATATATATATATATATATATTTCTATTATATATATTTATATATATCTATATATATGTTATTATATATATATATATATATACTATTATATATAGAATTATATATATATATATATATATATATTAATATATATACATATATATATATATATCTATATATATATAGTATATATATATATATATATATATATATATTCATAAAATGTTACTAAGACGCCGAGTTTGTGTTTTTTATCAGGTTAAAGGGTAAATGACAATCCTAAGTTTAAGACTATAAACATTTCATAGACTTAGGCCCTCTCCAGGCCCGCTTCCCCAGCCTGGCAGGATACCTGCCTTCCTCCGGGGAAGCAGCCTCACACACACACATATATATATATATATATATATATATATATATATATATATATATATATATATATATATATATATATGTGTGTGTGTGTGTGTGTATGTGTGTGTGTGTAATACTATATACATCATATATATATATATATGAATAATTATCACATCACCGTGATTCATATAAATTATTCGAGCTACAAATGTCTTTTAATATCTAATTAATTCTACCTCGGAATTGATATATTTTCATATATGTAAACCGAAGGGGAATTTTTTAGTTGATAATAATTTGTCCCCTCATGGGGATCGAACCACCGTCCAGCGGACAGAAACGAAATCAGGATGACATTGACGTTAGCCGAATTGGTAACGTCAATGTCGTCCTGATTTCGTTCCTGTCCGCTGGACGGTGGTTCGGATCCCATGAAGTGAAGAAATTATTATCAACTAAAAAATTCTCCTTCGGTTTACATATATGAAAATATATAAATTCCGAGGTAGAGCGAATTAGATGATAAAGGACATTCGTAGCTCGAATAATATTTTTATATATATATATAGTATATATATATATATATATATAGTATATATATATATATATATATATATATTATGTATATATAATAGAGTCATATCACATTATCGTGATTCATATACATACATCGAGCTACAAATGTCTTTTAAAGATCTAATTTGCTCTACCTCGGAATTAATACATTTTCATATATGTTAACAGAAGGGGATTTGTTTAGTCGATAAGAGATTTGTTGGCTCACGGGCGCGAAACAAATCGAACCCAACATATTCAGGATGCACAGTGTGGTTTAAAGAAGTAGAGCGAATTAAATATCACAGGATATTTGTAGCTCGATATATATATATATATATATATATATATATATATATATATTTATATATATATATATATACATACATGTTATATATATATATATATATATATATATATATATATATATATATATATATATATATATATATATATATATATATATATATATATATATATACATTTAATATATATATATATATATATATGTATATATATATATATATCTATAATATATATATATATATATATATATATATATATATATATATATAGGACCTAGCATCTATGTATGTCTAGTTGCTGTGAACATATCTTGGCAATAAGACGAAAGTACTTGACATCGCCAGTATTTCAATTTTCCTTCGTGGCTGTAACTTTGTTTATATATATATATATATATATATATATATATATATTATATATATATATATATATATATCAAGAGCCAGCAGGAAAAATGAAAAGCAGCAGTACCTAGCGCTTTCGTGTATTCTTGATACACCTCATCCTTTTATATATTGTACCCTGATGAGGTGTATCAAGAATACACGAAAGCGCTAGGTACTGCTGCTTTTCATTTTTCCTGCTGGCTCTTGATATACAATCTTTACGTGTTACTTGTGATCGTATATATATATATATATATATATATATATATATATATATATATATATATATATATGTGTGTGTGTGTGTGTGTGTGTGTGTGTGTGTGTGTGTGTGTGTGGTGTGTTGTGTGCATTCAGATCCACGTTTAATTCACATCGCCAAACCTTCTAACGACCTCGTATTTTCAAGTCTTCTCTTGATTAAAAAAAAGAAGAGGATGCTGAGCGATTGATGCCTCAAAACATCCAAGTCAAGATGCAGCGCTTGACTTCCTTAAAACAGTTCTCGTTGTACTCTAATAATTTAACCACATTTTCCATGTATTCATTTCAAAATTTGTCGACGTAATTTCTCTTTCCTAATAACAGATTTCTTCTGTTTGTGTTTCCTTCTACCTTCTGTTACTTCTTTCTAGTGAACTTCATATTCTTTGGTAGCTTGCTCGTTATGAATAAGATTCATCTCCATGAAAATAATAATAATAATAATAATAATAATAATAATAAATAATAATAATAATAATAATAACATTTCTCTTCGTTATCTAGATTCATAATGCACGGAAACAAGTTTGAATTACTTTTGTAAGCCGTATTGATTTTTTTTCTTTGCTAGTTTGAGCTAGCTTTCCTGCGATAAATTTATTCTTAATGTTTTCCATAAAATGGGTAGGTCTATTACTTCCCTTGAAATTGTCAACTGTAAAAGTATCAAATTATTATTATTAATATTATTATTATATTATTATTATTATTATTATTATATTACTTGCGAAGCAGGCCCTCTCTCAAGCATACTTTATTAAAAGTAATGGCCACTTCAGCAGCGTTACACTTGTAGAGATTCTTCTCTATTTTACGAATATAAGGAGGACGGACACCACACCAAGATCAGTCCACCCTCAGCTTCCCACCCCGAGGATGTCTGGCAGCTCCAGACGAAAGCTCGCTTCAAGAAAGAGAGAGAGAGAGAGAGAGAGAGAGAGAGAGAGAGAGAGAGAGAGAGAGAGAGTCGTTAATGACTTTGATGACTATGATCATAGTTTATTTGTAAAATTCAAATGTATACACCTATTTTGACACTATATTTTGATCATGACCTCTATAGGCGCTCTACTAGCCTGTTTAAGTGGCACGGAAAAAGCCGCTATTCGTAAAATAGAGAAGAATCTCTACAAGTGTAACGCTGCTGAAGTAGCCATTACATTTAATAAAGTATTATTATTATTATTATTATTATTATTATTATTATTATTATTATTATTATTAATTATTATTATTATTATTATGGACCCTGTTCTTATGAACCAAGCCCAACCCCACAGGAACCAATTGATTGAAGCTTCCAAAGAATTATGATGTTCATTTGAAAGACGCAACAGAAGTTATTACGAAATACAAAAAAGGAAATTATATTTTCATAACCAGTTGAAAACTTAAATGAATATTATGAATAATTGTCAAACATTTTTTTTCCTTAGCTTTTGTTCAGGTTACAAATTATTTCATGCGTTTGATACGAGCTTCAGACACTATGGAATTATTCGTAATGCGCAACTGACTAAAAAAAGAAAAGGCTTAATTTGTAATTTTGAATACTATTATCGTAATCATTTAATGAACATTCATTGTTTAACGTCTTTTGGGAATGTTTTGATAACTAATTTCATTCTTTTGTGGTTTTAAAATATTTGGTTTATTTATAAAACAAATTTTGTTTTGACAATTGGTACCGGATGTACGATAATGCTCCTTTTTCTTCTAGATACCCAAATGCCAACTTGTCTGTGAGATTTTTTAATGCCACTTTATTCACAAAGAAATTATTATATTTCTTATATTGTACGAACATTTTCGGCTCATTTTATCATTTCATGTTTATGCATCTACTTTCTGTACATTCTTAATATACTCCTCTATCCTTAAAAAGTTATATATATATATATATATATATATATATATATATATATATATATATATATATATATATATATATATATATAAGCACTAAGCTACAAATCTCCTTTAATTTCTAATTCGCTCTACCTCGGAATTAATATATTTTCCTATATGTTAACCGAAGGGGAATTTTTTATTTTATAATAATTTCGTCGGCTGACGGGCGCGAACCTAGGAACCAATAAATCAGGACGTACAGTGAAGCACTCTAACCACACGGCTATCTTTCACTGTAAGCCGACGAAATAATTATCAACTAAAAAATTCCTTCGGTTCAACTTATAGGAAAATGTATTAATTCTAAGGTAGAGCAAATTAGATATTAAAGGGCATCTGTAGCTTAATGTGTAGTATATATGAATGACGGGGATGTGATAAAGACTCATGTATCAATAGAAATCTATATTTGTCATAATAATCACAAACTCATCAATTAACGGAAGTTTATGATTTGTAGACCTATTCAAATGAGTTTATTCACTCTCGTGACTACTTATAATAAAAGTACCATTTCACTGCCTCGCAAGCTTTCAATAGTGCTTAATTCACTTCCATTGGTGCAGTTTGTTAAGCGAAATTTGCATTAGACATTAATTTTATTACATACTGAACAGGTTGTAGTAGTAGGCTATTTGTCATTATTTTTTTAATTCAGGAATATTTGACATATTTAAGTGAAGGTATTTTGTCGTTTTAAATCGGCCAGTTTGTTAGGCGAATTTTGCATTGAAATTTAATTTTACTACATACCTACCAAGTTGTAGTAGAAGGCTATTTGTCACCGTATTTTTATCCGTAAATATTACACAGTTTATTGATGGTATCAATATATAATTTTGTTGTATAAGCAGAAAATGCATAACGTCTCGGTCAGGAAATTATTTACGTCGTAAACATAGAAGTTTGTTTGCAGTTCATTTACATTGCAACTTGATTCAATACAAATTATTATTATTATTATTATTACTAGCAAACATATGTATACAGAAATCATGTATGAAAATTCGTAAAGTAACTAAGTCTACGGGTATAACCAGCCTCGTTTCACGGACAGAACCGTTTCATGGAATCTCTTCTCACTCCCACCCCCTTCGGAGAAGGGGAAGGGGGAGGTAGGATGAAACCCCATTACAAACCATCTTATGGTTCCCCACTATAACCCTGCCAAGTTTCATGCCCATCGGACCACCCGTTTGGCCGTGATTGAATGACCGACGGACGGACGGACATTACGCCCTTTATAGTAAGATTTTTGTTGTTGTTGTTATTATTGTTATTGTTATTAGCCATAAAATTAACCTTATTCGTATGGAACAAGCCCACCACAGGGGCTACGACTCGAAATTTCAGTTTCCAAAGAATGTGGCGTTCATTTGACAGAAGAAACAGAAGGTAATAGGGAATACAGAAACAAGAAATCACTTATCGAAAAAGAGAAAAATAAATTTACAAATTGATAAATAAACAGATAAAGAGGTAAATTATTAAAATAATAAGGAGAGTTGTTTCATTGTATGAATTCAGGTCATTTCCACCTCAAAAGATTTCCACATATGCAAAATGCAATATTTATTGGGTATATAATATTTGAAATTAACCGCGAAAGCATTTTAATCAATGTATGAAACCGATGAAGAATTGCTTTTGACCACTGAGGTATTTGCACGAAATATTCCCATGTGCTTTGTACGTATGTTAATATAAATATAAGAGTGAATCACACAATATATACCATATATATATATATATATATATATATATATATATATATATATATATATATATATATGTGTGTGTGTGTGTGTGTGTGTGTGTGTGTGTATGCATACATCTATAATACATACATATACATATACACACATCCAGAATTTAATTGTAACAGCGTACGTTCGTGCTCCTGTATCCTATAACAGCCCCGCAGAGATCCGATCCCGTCTTTTTTCACAAAGATGAAGCCTCATGAATAAAAAGATGGGTTGTGAACTAAATAATGATTAGTTGCAAAATGCCCTCCTCGCCTCCCTCCCCCCAACCCCACCCCCTCCCCCTTCCTCCTTTCTCTTCCCCACCTTTGGGGATCATATCAAAAGATTTTCCTCCAATGGCACTTCACGATTTCCCCAGTGGCTCCGAGGAATCCCCTCCCACTGAGGACAGAGAGCGGACTCCCGCCTTCCTCTCCTCCCCTCCCCTCCCCTCACCCCACTCCATTTCTCTTTCTCTCTCTTTCTCCTTCTCTCCCTTTACCACTCTTCCCTCGCTTAAATATTCATACCATTACATCCAAAACGCCAAATAGGATCTTTCAGCTAGAAAATCAAAGCGTCTAAATTGCTCTCCAAAAACGAAAATCTTTCGTGCGTCGGCCTCGGAGCCACTTGTCTAGACCGTATTACCTTCTGCTTTGCTCCCAAAACTCGTAGCGTCCCCGGGGACTTCCCAACCTGTGAATATTCTCACTTTGAGAGGGGAGAGAAAGTGTGTGTGTGTGTGCGTATATGTGTGTGTGTGAGTGAGTGTGAGAGAGTAAGAGAGAGAGAGAGAGAAAGAGGCTCCCGCTGCTGGATGGCTGGCTGCTGCCTCTTGACAAACTGATTTCGCAGCGTTTCGTTCCGTTCCTCTGTCCATCGATCATTCGCGGGATTGTTGACACGGATCCGTTCCCTACGAACGCTTTAATCGTTTCCGTCTTGATCGCGGTGTCGTTTTCGCTGTCGATAATCGACGAGAATAGATTGTATTTGGTTTGATATTGACCTTAAAAAAGAAAACTAAACAAAAAAAAAGAACTTCGGCAAAACCTCCTCGAAAAGTGACGGCGTCTTCTTCACGAGAAAGAGAAACACAGAGAGAGCGAATCTCGAGAGGGTGTGACGTTCTCTGCGTCTCTTTCAGCCGGTTATACTGATTTCGGCAAAATGGCCTCTCTGTACTACAGTTTTTCAACGCCGATCTTATTCGACTCTTACGGTTTTGAGCCTTTGAGTTTACCGACCAAATGCGTGTGACTCGCCCGGTGGAAAGGCGCCTCCTTCTCCCTCTCGGCACAGTCTGGAAGTGTCCCCGAAGAGGTGGAGGAGGAGGAGGAGGAGGAGGAGGCGAGACGAGGAGATGAGGCGTTAGAGAGAAGGAGGAGGAGGACAGATAACCCAGAACCCTCCTCATTCTTATTCATGGAGGAATTAGATGATAATTGAAAACACATTTGTCGGAATGAGGAAAAGTCTCATTTTTGAGGTCAGCTCACGCCCCCCTCCTCCCCCCTCCTATCTCCTCCTCCTCCTCCTCCTCCTCCTCCTCATCTCCCCCTACCACCACAAACCCCCCCCCCCCACAACCTCCATTTTTTATTTCATCTTGGTTGAGTTCGCCTGTGTTCTATTTTATCACAAAACTGTCGTCGAGGAAGAGATTGTGTATAAATAGTGGCTAGGCTTTAGTAGTGTCCGTAGAATATATATATATATATATAGATATATATATATATATATATATATCTATATATATTTATATATATATAATATAATATATATATATATTGTCTGTGTGTATGTATGTATGATATATGCGTGTATTATATAATTCATTTATACCTACAAATATTTTCTCCTTATCAACATCAGAATGACACTTCTCCTCGGCCTCATTGACCCTGGTAATTGTCACGCCAGATAACTAATATAAGATCAGTCAGTCAGTATCTCATACACAAATCAGCCAGCCAGTTAGTTCACGGTGGTCACCCTAACAAGCAGTGTCCACACCAGCCCACACCCATGAATAAAACAGCAGTTTTGTCCACCCAGTCGTGTTGCTTTAGAAAGATATTATTAATATTTTTATTATTATTATTATATTATTATTATTATTATTATTATTATTATTATTATTATTATATTATTATTAATTATAAAAAACTGTCACTAAATTAATCTCTAAAATGATGAATAAAAATCCCAAATGGATGTAAATGTTAAAATATATATTATATATATATATATATATATATCACATATATATATATATATATATATAATATAATATATATATATATATCCATGTTGGCCGAGTCGGTAAAGACGTCACTGAAAGTCCCTTATTACTCCTCTGTGCTTCTGGGCGCCCGGTTCGAATCCACGATAGGACGAAAATGAATTATCAAATAAAAAAATTCACCTCGGTTTAACATATTATAAGAAAAATACGTTTATTCCGAGGTAGAGCGAACTAGATATAAAGACATTTGTTTTTAGCTAATGCAATGCATATATATATATATATATATATCTATATATATATATTATATATATATATATATACTACATTTACCAATGTGGATTTTGTCACAACTAATATCATTACTATTATTATTATTTATAACTGCAGTGATCTCAGGAAGGAATATAAATATAAAAATAATACCTCCCAAATCTCCAAACTGGCCCCTGACAACGCTCAACCGTCATTGCATTTCAATCCATTTAAGCAAATTCATTTACAAAGCAGAGAGAGTGAGAGAGAGAGAGTGAGACCACAATCACTTTGCAATGCCAAAATCATCCAGTGCCTCCTTTTGACTGATGCATTTACTTGACCTTGAAATTAATGCCCTCTGAGGTTCTTCTACAAATGGAGAGACTCTCTCTCTCTCTCTCTCTCTCTCCTCTCTCTCTCTCTCTCTCTCTCTCTCTCTCTTTCGGTCGACGTCTTTAGCGATCTCTCGATCATTCGATTACTTTATTCCGATGAAACAGTCACAGTTGACCTTAGAAAGGTCTCTCTCTCTCTCTCTCTCTCTCTCCTCTCTCTCTCATTTTATGTGGATCTTAATCGGATTTTTGACTTTCCATTTCCATCTGAAATCTCGATCATCATCATCATCATCATCATCGAGAGAGAGAGAGAGAGAGACCTTACCTTTACAGACTTACATCTGGTTTCGGGTGTCCCAGGTCCCTCATGAGGCACCTCTAATGTCTACCAGAGAGCTGCTAGTACATCTTCGGTATATTTTGCATTTCTTCCAATCTTGGATGGTCCCGGGATGCAAGTTTAGATATTTGTCGGGCGTATCTTAACACATCTACGCTCATCCTGATATATTCCTCAGATGAGCTGGCAAAACGCATTGAATAGACGCTGCATTATCGATGCCTGGTGCGTAGTGGATTAATGTCCTGTGCTTTCCTTATTTTTCCTGGTATAGTTTTGGGCACTATAATCTACCTCTGCTTGCTCTTTCTGATATTTTTATTTCCATGATAGTTTTTCTGCTATTCCTTCTATCTGTTTTCCATGCCTGAATTATCATTTGGTAGCGTTCTCTTCTCCTTTCTAGACTATATAAATTTTAAGAAGGTAGTTTCCCTTTTCCCAGTAGTCAAGGTCTTTATCTTTCTTCTTTTTATTCTAGCTGTAAAGGACCTTTGTACACTCCTCTATGCAATATCCTTTTTGATAGTGTGGGGTATCATATCTATTGCAAATTCAAGTGGACTACGAAAACATATGTTTTATAAAGCATAATCATTGTGTTCAGCTTTCTTGTTTTGAAGTGCCGTAAACAACATTCCATTTTTTGCTTTACATTTTGCCAAACAGAGTTGCTATTTGATCATTGCATAACATGTTCCTATTTCATCATCACACCAAGTCTTTAACTGCTTCCTTATTTGTTTGATTGTTTTCATTATTAGGTCCCTTATATGCATATAGCTTTCTTTCTCTGTCTCCCATAATTATTGATTCAAATTTATCAGAGTTAAATACCATCCTATTTACCTCTGCCCAATCAATATACTTTGTTAAGGTCTCTTTGTAGAGCGTTCCTATCTTCATCACAAGTAATTTCTCTACTTTATTTTTTGTGTCATCTGCGAAACTACTCACTACCGAATCCTTAACATTATTGTCTATGTCTTCAATCACATAATACAAACAGTATTGCAGTAACACCGTACCTTGCGGCACACCGGATATTACCTTGGCTTCATCCGATTTCTTTTTCGTCGTTTGCAATAACTATCGTTTTTTCTGTTGTGTAAAAATTCTTTTAACCATCTTCCTACTTTAGAGAGAGAGAGAGAGAGGAGGAGGAGGAGGAAAATATATTATTTTAGAAAGATAGAGAGAAGTTATCTCAAAAAGAGAGAGAGAGAGAGAGAGAGAGAGAGAGAGAGAGAGAGAGAGAGAGAGAGAGAGAGAGAGAGATAGATTATTTTTAGAAAGAGCGAGAGAGAAGTGATCTCAAAATATAAAGACAGAGAGAATGAGAGAGAGAGAGAGAGAGGAGGAGGAGAATAGATTATTTTTAGAAAGAGAGAGAGAGAGAGGGAAGTGATCTCAAAATACAGAGAGAGAGAGAATGAGAGAGAGAGAGAGAATGAGAGAAAGAGAGAGAGAGAGAGAAGGAGGAGGAGGAAAATATATTATTTTTAGAAAGAGAGAGAGAGAGAAGTGATCTCAAAATTTAAAGAGAGAGAGAAAGAGAGAATGAGAGACAGAGAGGAAAAGAATAGATTATTTTTAGAAAGAGGGAGAAGTGATCTCAAAATATAAAGAGAGGGAGAGAGAGAGAGAGATAGAATGAGAGAGAGAGAGCTGAGATGGACGCTCTGTTCTTCGGCTTCATCTCTTCTTCGTGTTCCCCCCCTCCCCCCCTCCCCCCGTTTCTTTTTTTTCCTTGATTCTGCCTATTTCTCATTCTTCCTTCCTCCTCCTCCTTTTTTTTCCTTTCTACTACTCTTCTTCCTCCTCCTTGCGTTATTCCTCCTACTTCCTTCCTTCCTTCTACTCTTCTTCTTACAGTTCTAAGTCTTCCTCTTCGACTGAGAAGAATAAAAGAGAAAGATGGAATCTATCTACCATCTTCCTCGTGTTATTTCCTCCTGTTGATTTTCCTCCTACTTCCTTCCTTCTTCTACTGTTCTTCTTCCTCCTCCTCCTCCTCCTCATCCTCCTCCTCTTGCTGCTGTTTCTGCTTCTGCTTCTTCTCCTCCTCCTCCTCCTCATCCCCCTCCTCCTTCCTCCTACGTCTACTCCCCCTCTTCCTTCTGCTGTTTTTCTTCTTCCTCCTCCTCCTCCTCCTACGCCTACTCCCCCCTCTTCCTTCTGCTTTTTTTCTTCCTCCTCCTCCTCCTCCTCCTCCTCCCTCCTACGTCTACTCCCCCCTCTTCCTTCTGCTGTTTTTCTTCCTCCTCCTCCTGCTCCTCCTCCTGCTCCTCCTCATGCATCTGCTTCTTCTCCTCCTCCTCCTCCTCCTCCTCCTCATCCTCTTGCTCCTCCTCTTGCTGCTGCTCCTGCTCTCCCTCCTTCCTCGAGCGACGGCGGGGGGTCGTTTCTTGCCGGCGGTGGCGTTTCATTATTCATGGGCTGAGAGCAGAGTCGAAACGCGGCAATTTGCTCTCTCATCGTCACTGTTCCCGAGTCGTCCGCCTTTGAAGTCGGGCGTTTTCATGTGTTAATGCCGTCACCGGATTTGCATAGCCAAAAGCGCTCCGCCTAATGTCATCGCCCGTTTAGGCTCGTAAGACCCGCTCGGCGGCCATCGCTCGCCGCCGCTCAGCGTCTTGTAGGACGAGACCCTCCGTCCGAGTGGCCCTCGGTCGCTGAACGCGCAAACGGACGCTAAGGTCGCCGCGACGGCCCGCGCGAAGGGCGCCGTCTCCCATAAACCGGAGCCGACCGTTTTCGTCACGGGAGGAGCAGTCTCGCTTGCTTGCTCTTTTCGGGGGAGACGGGTTGTGCCAAAAAAAAAAAAAAAAAAAAAAAAGGGAGGCTGCTCGAGATGAAAGACACACTCCTCCTCCCCTCCTCCTCCTCCCGCCTCCCTGCTCATCCTCCTGCTCCTCATCACACTCTCCCCCTCCCGTTCCAAACACACGACTAAACCAAAAAAGTCAAACACACGTATAAAATACACACCCGACTTTGTCGTGCCTTCCTTCTCGCCTCGCCCACCCCCTCCCTTCCCCCCCCCCCAAACTCCCCCTAATCCCACCACCCCAACCCACCCCCTCCTTCCCCTTCCTTTCTTCCTTCCCCTTCCCCCTCCTCCCCCCTCCAAACACCGTGAATTCATCTGAGCTTAACTTGTGCATTAAGAAGGGGAGACAATTTCATAAATACAAATGATGTTGCACCCTCTCTCTCTCTCTCTCTCTCTCTCTCTCTCTCTCTCTTCTCTCTCTCCGAAATCTCTTTTCTTTCTTGAGACGATGTCTCGTTCTCTTGAAATAATCTCATTTTCTCCCCTCTCTCTCTCTCTCTCTCTCTCTCTCTCTCTCTCTCTCTTTGTATTATTATGACGATTGCATATTTAACAAAATTAACTTCATAATTAAAGTCTAGCACTCAGGCATTTACTTACAAATATAAACATTATGAGTTCATGGTAATTTTAACCAAGACTTATAAAATTCTACTCAATTCTACAGGGTGTGCATAAAGTCCCAGTACCATTACAAGTAATAAATACTTGTAATAGTAATGGGACTTTATGGACACCCTGTACTA
>NC_087200.1:11797025-11807025 GCF_015104395.2 Macrobrachium nipponense | reverse complement strand
TTGTGGACTGAACAGGGTGCAAGGTGTGAAAATATGGGTACATGAAATTTATATATCTATATATATATATATATATATAAATATCTATATATATATATATATATATATGTTTGTGTGTGTGTGTGTGTGTGTGTGTGTGTAAAGACAAAATCCACGAAGCTAAGTGAAGCTATGGAGTACCGTTACGAGGACTTTTAACTTCTCATCCATTGCTAAGCAGTTTGATGTAAATATAAAAATAAGTTTAAAAGGAAGACTCGTATAAATGACAGAAGGGGATTATAAAGGAAAAAATGTAGTTGAAATCCAGTCCTAACCAAAATAGGGCTACAATTTAAGAGGTTTACAACGGATTTAAGCACATCTGCTCGGAAACTGGGACAAAACAATTAAAAGATTATTCAGGGAGGTGACTGACCACCAAAAAAAGTTCTATAAAAGTACAATTCCATAAATATCATTTTGTTAAGCCATAATGATTTTGGCATTATTATTGTCACAAAAGAAATACATTGCACATACAGATACATAGGAAATATCTATAAGGTAACTAATTTGCAATTAAGTCAGTGATTTTATCTTTAAGGTCATTCTTAAACGTTTTATTAAAACACGGGTCCAAATAGTATAAGCCAGAGCTAGAGTTAAAATTACAATTGGAAGTAAGTTGTATAATGGCAGATTCTTAAAGATTTTGTGAAAAGAAATCTTTCGATCTAGCAATCTATGAACTTCTAGTCCAATTTATCCTGTGAGAGTTTTCACATGAATGAATATTGCATTGGATGTTTGCCCAGTTTTGACAGAATACTTTATGCTATTTATTTCTTACTTCTAAATCCTCTATTGAGAGTTTTCACATAAATAAATGAATATTGCTTTGGATGTTTGCCCAGTTTTGACAGAATACTTATGCCATTCAATTCTTACGTCTAAATCCTCGCTAGATTGGCCGATATATAAAGTCTAGAAGTAAGAATTAAACAGCATAAGTATTCTGTCAAAACTGGACAAAAATCCAGTGCAATACTCATTCATTTAAGTGAAAACTCTCACAGGATATATTGGACCGGAAGTTCAGTGATTGCTCGATCGAAAGATTTCCTTTCATGAAATCTTTTAGAATCCAGCATTATACAACTTACTTCCTATTGGTATTTTAACCTTACTTCTGGCTTGTATTATTTGGACCCTTGTATTAGTGAAATGCTTAAGAATTAACTTAAAGATAAAATCACTGAATTCATTACAAATTAATTACCTTATAGATATTTTCTATGTACTATCTGTATTTTTATATTTATTTTGTGTGTGTGTGTGTGTGTGTGTGTGTCTGTGTGTGAAAATATTCACTCTGCAAAAATGAGGTTTATTGAATTGTACTTTTATATAACATTTTTTTTTTTTTGGTTGTCAGTCACCTCCCAGATGGGCTGAAACCTTTATATACTTCTTATTTCATACCCGTGTTTTGGGTAGGTCCCTACTATCTCTTTAGGTGTGTTGGATTCCAGGTTACATATTTTCCTTTATAATCCCCATCTGTCATTTATACGAGCTTTTTATGTCAACTTATTTTCATATTTATATCAGTCTGCTTAGTAAAGGACGAGAAGTCGAAAGGCCTCGCAGTAGTACTCCATTGTTTCACGTTCCATCGTGGATTTTGTCTATTTATATATTCTTCATGTTCCATACTTTCGTGATTCAGTTATCCATATATATATATATTATATATATATAATATATATATATATATATATATAATTATATATATAATATATATATATTATATATTTATATATATATATATATATAAAATATATATATATATATATATATATATTTAGACGCCCTGTTAATAGTGGTGTAAGAATATTACCACCGTAGGTCCTGAGTGTCGTACTTTTTTCGTAAAAGGCTAAGCCCTCCACCAATAACTGTGGAAACTGCTGCCTTGCTGTTGTACTTTTTTTCGTAAAAGGCTAGACCCTCTGCCAATAACTGTTAAAACTGCTGCCTTGCAGTCGTACTTTTTTCGTAAAAGGCTAGGTCCACCACCAATAACATTGGAAACTGCTGCCTTGCAGGTGGACCTTTTAGTCAAAGGCGAGGCACACTGCCAATAACTGTGGTTGAAGACAGCAAGGGCATGCGGTTGTAAAAACTCCTTTGCCAAATAATAAACCATGCCTGATGTTGTGCGGAAAGGCTTATCAGGCAACCGACCCCTTAGGGTAGGGATAACGGTCTGAAAGAAAAAAAAAATGAATAGTATATATATATATATATATATATATATATATATATATATATATATATATCATATATATATATATACATACATACATATATATACATATATTTTCCATAGTGCTTAGGAAAAAATTACAAGAGCATCGGCGCTTATGAGTTCAAAGCAAAAATTTGAAGATAAGAATTATGTTGCAATGATATATACCGCTTTTCCTTATGTTACTCTTATCAGCTTTCCACTGAAGCATATCCATAATTGCCTGGAAGTATTTGAGCGAGAAAATTCTAGATGAAGATGATTTATATGTAGGTAACAATACGTGAATGTATTAACGTATGTTGTATATTGTATTTGCTGCGTCACTGAGAGTTATTGGCGACGCACGTTGTGTGTCCCAGTCAATCATGATTAGCTAAATATTCAGAATTTTCATTCTACCTCGAAGATCGACTCAATCTCAACATCTCAGCTGGGAATTATTAGAACGTGACTATCTTTTGGAGAAAATGATATTCTTTCGAAAATGATCTGTCGCATCAAAGAAAGAAAAGGTCATCATACGTAATACCGTGGAGATAAGAAATTAATATATGTATCTATATATATATATATATATATATAATATATATATATATATATTATTATATAATATATATATATATATTCAATGTAGCACGAAAGTCCACGTGCTTGAGAATATCATAAGATCCACAGTGTGAACTTGACAATGTAGAATAAAAACACGAAAGTACTTGCTACAAGTCCTGGTTTTCACCAGCCTTCTTACGTGGATTTTTATGATTTTATAGATATATATTATTATATATATATATATATATATATATATATATATATATATATATATAAAACCCTTGGTCTGCTACAATCATGTCTACCCAGCAGAATCGAATAATTAGTACTGTCCATTATTCAGACCAGCAATCACCTCATCTCTCTCTCACTCTCTCTCTCTCTCTCTCTCACTCTCTCTCTCTCTCGCTTTGGGGGGGCCGAGTAACTGAGACTTGTACGTGAAAGTCTCCAGTTCCCTTAGCGTTTCACGCATTTCATTTTGGCTTACGTGTCCGTGCATATGTATGCGAGCACGCACGGGCTTGCAAGCACATACTCGTGCACACACACACACATACATACATACACATTTTAACTCATGCATACGCACATGGGTTGACGCTTTAGCATAGAGGTTTGAGTAACGTTCAGTTCGTAGCTGGAATAAGATTTTGGGATTTGATATGAAAATGGTCAGTGTTTTGTTTGTTATGATCACTTTCTCTTATTATCGAGTTTTTTTGATAAGTTTATATTTTAATATTTAACCTACGTATCCCTCGGAGAATGACAGTTTATCATGAAAACTTCCATAAATAAGTGCTAAAGTTCATAACGAAACAAATATGTCACAAAAAAAAGAGGGTAGATAAAAAAAACGGAAGTGACGTCATCGCTGGCCGGAAATGTGACGTGGAAAGCACAGGTAATGAACAGTTTGGGTTACTCACCTGGGGAGGGGGGAGGGGGGTCGTTAGGGAGCGAGGGCTTAGCCTTGAAAATATAATTAGCGAGAGTCATTAATACGGAAACAGGTGGTCCCGCTTATTTGTCACCCATCTTTGTAAGGGCATAATGGGCTGAAGGTGATGGCTATGGGCGTCCACTTTCAGGAGAGAGAGAGAGAGAGAGAGAGAGAGAGAGAGAGAGAGAGAGAGAGAGAGAGACATTACTGGTGCACCCATCATTCTCTTGATAGATAGGGGGAGAGACAAGTTCAAAAACCATTTTGATGTACCCATAGTAATCTTTCCAGGAGAGAGAGAGAGAGAGAGAGAGACGAGAGAGAAGCAGAGAGATGAGAGAGAGAGAGAGAGAGAGAGAGAGAGAGAGAGAGAGATTAATGGACCTTTTTGATGTACCCATAATAAAATTTCATATATATATATATTATATATATATATAGAGAGGAGAGAGAGAGAGAGAGAGAGAGAGAGAGAGAGAGAGAGAGAGCATTGATTAGAGGCCTACTTAATCATGTCCTTTGAAGGAAAGAGAAAGCCTTTGATTGGAGGCCTTCTTTGTCTTTTTATTTGTCCGGAGAGAGAGAGAGAGAGAGAGAGAGAGAGAGAGAGAGAGAGAGAGAACTTGTCGCTTTTCTTTAATTGTGGGATTCTCGTGTGGGCTGCTGGTGACTTTATGGGACGGTCGGAGGGTGTAATAATAATAATAATAATAATAATAATAATAATAATAATAATAAAAATAATAATAATAATAATAATAATGATAATAATAATATGGCGCCGTGGAGGAGTTGGTTAGGTCGTCAATAGACTTAAGTCAAGTTAAGCAACATTGGGGCTGGTCAGTCGTTGGATGGGTGACCGCTCTCCTCGGCGTTGATTCCTTGGGAAAGGATCTTTACCATAATTTCCTCAGTCTACTCAGCTGTAAATGAGTACCTATCCCTGATGGGGTAGGGTCCAGCTATGGGTTAAATAGCAAAACTCAGCAATGATGGAAAGAAATGAAGGAATAAACGACAACGACGTAAATGGAACCTCTGGCAACAGAGGAGCCTCGTCCGGCAACCAGGTATTCAACCCATTTGTAGGGAAGACGGTCAGGTACTTGGAGGTCGTCATCCAGCAACTGATCACCACAACGACAGCAATCAACAGCCTGAGATTGGAGCATACAGAGGCAAAAACAAGGAAGAAATGGACAAGAGAAGAAAAAATAAGGAAATATGGAGATGCTACATCAGAAGCAACCCAACGGAGAGAGGATATAGAAGAAGATTGATCAACATCTGGAATGAGAGGAATAACACCCCCCAAACAGAGCAGAGGCTGGCAGACCAAGTAAGGAAACATAAAGAAAAAGAAACTGGCTCTCCCCCAACAGAAAGAAGAAGAACTGGAAAGGGGAAATGTCACACGACAACGAATTACACGAAGACGAACTGAGAGACGATGCCACAGAAGACGACAGGGAGGATGAAGTATCAAAACAACGACACACGAAGAAACACCGACGAAGTAACAGAGGACGGAATGGGTAGAAAAGATTAGACAATGGATGGAGCCAGATACAGAGAGAAACAAAGATCCCCTCCATGAAAGCTTACAACACCAAGAAATTAAGGGAGAAAACAAGAGAGGTCAATGAAATATTGGGCCTAATACACACCACCAGTATCACAGAAACAAAATAACTTGACATATGCAGGAGCAAAGATTAGTAGCAGAACTGATGGGGATTTCGAACACCAACACCACCGTCACAACCAACCCAACAGAAACCAAAACAGCAACCTCCTTGGAAAAGGCGCTGGAAAAGCAAATCATGGTTATGAGATCTGACTTGAGTAAACTGAAAGAGATGGCAGAAAAAAGGCTAAGAAGCAAGAAAACAAGGGAGGAACTCAACGAAGAAATACAAAGTACAAGAGAGGGGACTAAACAACACAATAGAAGATGTAAAACAGAGGCTTAAGGCCAAAGCACACAAGATCCAACAACGGTACACGAACAGGAATAAGGGATACCAACAGAACAAACTATTCGGAACCAACCAGAAAAGACTATACAGCCAACTAAGAGGGGAAGCAACAACCACCCAGAAATTCCTGAAGCCGAACCAAGTAGAGACTATGGGAAAACATATGGAGCAATCGGTATCACACACAAACATGCACATGGCTCCAGGAAGTCAAGGAAGAAGAAACAGGGAGAATAAAACAAAGATTCACAGACATCACGACAGACACAGTCAGACACCAACTAAAGAAAATGCCAAACTGGAAAGCCCCAGGTCCCGATGAAGTCCATGGATACTGGCTCAAAAACTTCAAGGCCCTACACCCACGAATAGCAGAACAACTCCAGCATTGTATCTCAAAATCACCAAGCACCCAAATGGATGACCACAGGAAGAACATCCTTAGTACAAAAAGACAAGAGTAAGGGGAAATATAGCCAGTAACTACAGGCCTATCACCTGCCTACCAATAATGTGGAAGTTACTAACAGGTATCATCAGTGAAAGGCTATACAACTACCTAGAGGAGACAAACACCATCCCCACCAACAGAAAGGCTGCAGAAGGAAGTGTAGGGGCAAAAAGACCAGCTCCTGATAGACAAAATGGTAATGAAGAACAGTAGGAGGAGAAGGAAAACCAACCTAAGCATGGCATGGATAGACTATAAGAAAGCCTTCGACATGATACCACACACATGGCTAATAGAATGCCTGAAAATATATGGGGCAGAGGAAAATACCATCAGCTTCCTCAAAAATACAATGCGCAACTGGAATACAATACTTACAAGCTCTGGAATAAGACTAGCAGAGGTTAATATCAGGAGAGGTATCTTCCAGGGCGACTCACTGTCCCCACTACTCTTCGTAGTAGCCATGATTCCCATGACAAAAGTACTACAGAAGATGGATGCCGGGTACCAACTCAAGAAAAGAGGCAACAAATCAACCATCTGATGTTCATGGACGACATCAAGCTGTATGGTAAGAGCATCAAGGAAATAGATACCCTAATCCAGACTGTAAGGATTGTATCTGGGGACATCAGGATGGAGTTTGGAATAGAAAAATGCGCCTTAGTCAACATACAAAAAGGCAAAGTAACGAGAACTGAAGGGATAAAGCTACCAGATGGGAGCAACATCAAACACATAGATGAGACAGGATACAAATACCTGGGAATAATGGAAGGAGGAGATATAAAACACCAAGAGATGAAAGGACACGATCAGGAAAGAATATATGCAGAGACTCAAGCGATACTCAAGTCAAAACTCAACGCCGGAAATATGATAAAAGCCATAAACACATGGGCAGTGCCAGTAATCAGATACAGCGCAGGAATAGTCGGATGGACGAAGGCAGAACTCCGCAGCATTGATCAGAAAACCAGGAAACAAATGACAATACACAAAGCACTACACCCAAGAGCAAATACGGACAGACTATACATAACACGAAAGGAAGGAGGGAGAGGACTACGAAGTATAGAGGACTGTGTCAACATCGAAAACAGAGCACTGGGGCAATATCTGAAAACCAGTGAAGACGAGTGGCTAAAGAGTGCATGGGAAGAAGGACTAATAAAAGTAGACGAAGACCCAGAAATATAGAGACAACAGAGACAGGAGACAGACAGAGGACTGGCACAACAAACCAATGCACGGACAATACATGAGACAGACTAAAGAACTAGCCAGCGATGACAATGCAATGGTTACAGAGGGGAGAGCTAAAGAAGGAAACTGAAGGAATGATAACAGCGGCACAAGATCAGGCCCTAAGAACCAGATATGTTCAAAGTACGATAGACGGAAATAACATCTCTCCCATATGTAGGAAGTGCAATACGAAAAATGAAACCATAAACCACATAGCAAGCGAATGCCCGGCACTGGCACAGAACCAGTACAAAAAGAGGCATGATTCAGTGGCAAAAGCCCTCCACTGGAGCCTGTGCAAGAAACATCAGCTACCTTGCATGTAATAAGTGGTACGAGCACCAACCTGAAGGAGGTGATAGAAAACGATCAGGCAAAGATCCTCTGGGACTATGGTATCAGAACGGATAGGGTGATACGTGCAAATAGACCAGACGTGACGTTGATTGACAAAGTCAAGAAGAAAGTATCACTCATTGATGTCGCAACTACCATGGGACACCAGAGTTGAAGAAGAAAGAGAGGGAAAAAATGGATAAGTATCAAGATCTGAAAATAGAAATAAGAAGGATATGGGATATGCCAGTGGAAATCGTACCCACCCATAATCATAGGAGCACTAGGCACGATCCCAAGATCCCTGAAAAGGAATCTAGAAAAAACTAGAGGCTGAAGTAGCTCCAGGACTCATGCAGAAGAGTGTGATCCTAGAAACGGCACACATAGTAAGAAAAGTGATGGACTCCTAAGGAGGCAGGATGCAACCCGGAAACCCGAACTATAAATACCACCACCCAGTCGAATTGAAGGACTGTGATAGAGCAAAAAAAAAAAAAAAAAAAAAAAAAAAAAAAATAATAATAATAATAATAATAATAATAATAATAATAATAATAATAATAATAATAATAATAGGGGCAGAGGAAAACAACATCTGCTTCTCAAAAATACAATGCGCAACTGGAATACAATACTTACAAGCTCTGGAATAAGACTAGCAGAGGTTGATATCAGGAGAGGGATCTTCCAGGGCGACTCACTGTCCCCACTACTCTTCGTAGTAGCCATGATTCCCATGACAAAAGTACTACAGAAGATGGATGCGGGTACCAACTCAGAAAAGAGGCAACAGAATCAAACATCTGATGTTCATGGACGACATCAAGCTGTTATGGTAAGAGCATCAAGGAAATAGATACCCTAATCCAGACTGTAAGGATTGTATCTGGGGACATCAGGATGGAGTTTGGAATAGAAAAATGCGCCTTAGTCAACATACAAAAAGGCAAAGTAACGAGAACTGAAGGGATAAAGCTGCCAGATGGGAGCAACAACAAACACATAGATGAGACAGGATACAAATACCTGGGAATAATAGAAGGAGGGGATATAAAACACCAAGAGATGAAGGGCACGATCAGGAAAGAATATATGCAGAGACTCAAGGCGATCTCAAGTCAAAACTCAACGCCGGAAATATGATAAAAGCCATAAACACATGGGCAGTGCCAGTAATCAGATACAGCGCAGGAATAGTGGAATGGACGAAGGCAGAACTCCGCAGCATAAGATCAGAAAACCAGGAAAACATATGACAATACACAAAGCATACACCAAGAGCAAATACGGACAGACATACATAACACGAAGGAAGGAGGGAGAGGACTACTAAGTATAGAGGACTGCGTCAACATCGAAAACAGAGCACTGGGGCATATCTGAACCAGTGAAGACGAGTGGCTAAAGAGTGCATGGGAAGAAGGACTAATAAAAGTACACGAAGACCCAGAAATATACAGAGACAGGAGAAAGACAGACAGAACAGAGGACGCACAACAAACCAATGCACGGACAATACATGAGACAGACTAAAGAACTAGCCAGCGATGACACATGGCAATGGCTACAGAGAGGAGAGCTAAAGAAGGAAACTGAAGGAATGATAACAGCAGCACAAGATCAGGCCCTAAGAACCAGATATGTTCAAAGAAAGATAGACGGAAATAACATCTCTCCCATATGTAGGAAGTGCAGTACGAAAAATGAAACCATAAACCACATAGCAAGCGAATGCCCGGCACTTGCACAGAACCAGTACAAAAAGAGGCATGATTCAGTGGCAAAAGCCCTCCACTGGAGCCTGTGCAAGAAACATCAGCTACCTTGCAGTAATAAGTGATACGAGCACCAACCTGAGGGAGTGATAGAAAACGATCAGGCAAAGATCCTCTGGGACTATGGTATCAGAACGGATAGGGTGATACGTACAAATAGACCAGACGTGACGTTGATTGACAAAGTCAAGAAGAAAGTATCACTCATTGATGTCGCAATACCATGGGACAACAGAGTTGAAGAGAAAGAGAGGAAAAAAATGGATAAGCATCAAGATCTGAAAATAGAAATAAGCAGGATATGGGATATGCCAGTGGAAATCGTACCCATAATCATAGGAGCACTAGGCACGATCCCAAGATCCCTGAAAAGGCATCTAGAAAAAACTAGACGCTAAAGTGGCTCCA
>NC_087200.1:11777019-11796525 GCF_015104395.2 Macrobrachium nipponense | reverse complement strand
AAACTACTCACTACCGATCCTTAACATTACTGTCTATGTCTTCAATCATAATAACAAACAGTAATTGCAGCTAACACCGTACCTTGTGGCACACCGGATATTACCTTTGCTTTCATCGATTGCTCATCGTTTGCAATAACTATCTTTTTTTGTTTTTTCTGTTTGTGTAAAAATTCTTTTAACTATCTTCCTACTTTATCTACGATATTGTGTTTCTAATTTTCTTTGCTAATATATTATGGTCTACTTTGTCAAAAGCTTTTTGCAAAGTCTAGATAAACCACATCTGTTTTCATTTACTTTGCTTTTCATATTTTTGAATATGTTCTCACGGTGGACTAACAGTTGGGTTTGTGTACTTTTTCCGGGTACGAAACCGTGTTGTCCTATATTAAACAAAGATTATTTTTTTATTAAATGTTTCATAATATTTTTCTTCATTACCCTTTCATACACTTTCATAATATGTGATGTTAGACTCACAGGCCTATAATTACTTGCCTCTAGTCTTGATCCACTTTGAAAGTAGGGGTGAATATATGCTAATTTGTGCTCATCATAAATCTTGCCTGTATCTACACTTTGTCTTAATAATATTGCAAGTGGCTTTGCGATAGAATGAACTACTTTCTTTAACAAAATAGCAGGAACTCCATCAGGCCTGCTGCAGCTCCATTTTTAATTTTATTAATAGCCTGCACAATATCAGCTTCCATTAATATCTATGTCAGCTAGATATTCACTATTTTCGTCCCTTACTTCATATCATTATCTTCATTATCTATTCTAGGGGTGAATTCTCTCTTATATCGTTCTGCCAGTATGTTGCAAACCTTTCCTTTTTTTCATTCGTTAATCTCCCTTCAATTCTCAGAGGGCCTATTTCTATTCTTCTTTTATTCATCTTTTTCTTCGTATGAGTATAATAGTTTGGGGTTTGCTTGATATTTAATTAGGGTTTTTTCTTCCAAGTCCCGTTTTTCAGTTTCTTTCGATTGTATAATCTTTTGTTCTGCATTTTCTATCTTACTTTTTAGTTCTATAACTTTCCATGCATTTTTTTCTTTTGCAAGACCTTTTTTCCACTTTCTGATTTTCTGGAACAAGATCCTTCTGTCTCTTGGTATGCATGACTGAATGTTTACTTTTCTTCTCCGGTATGTATTTATCCACTATTTTCTCTAATATTTTATATAATATCTCCGTATTTACCCTTATGTCATCACTTACGAAAATGTTATCCCAATCTTTGTTTAATTCTTCATTATTTCTGACCATTTTTATATTTTTACTGTAGAAGTTGTATTTTCCATATCCTTCCCACTTTTTCATTTCTTGCTTATCTCGGTTTTCACTTGCTTTGGAATGAACTGTTAATTCTATGACATTATGGTCTGAAATACTCGCATTATAAACTATTATTTCTTTAACATAATTCATCTCGTTCACAAATACTAGGTCTAAAGTATTTTCCTTTCTTGTTGGCAGTGATTTATTTGTTGAATGTTGTATTCCTAGTAGCATATCTAATAGCTTTTCGAATTGACCTCTTTCTTCTGCCACTACTATTACTCTCTTTTTATATGTATAAGTACAACCACAATCTCCTATTCGTTCTTTCCATTCTACGAAAGGAAAGTTGAAGTCACCAGATAGGAGAATAGTCCAGTCCTTGTGATTTCTACATATATCGTCCAATTTTTCAATTATTAAGTCAAACTCTTTAGTATTAGCAGGTCTATATATTACTATGTTCATTAATTTTTCAGATTCAAATTCTACCGCTATTAGTTCACATTCTGAGTTACTATATTTCTCATATATTTTTCCTTGTTTTTTTGTCTTTCCCATATATTGCGGTTCCCCCTTGATTCCTATTTTTTTCTATCTGATTCTATAAGTTTGGAACCCTTTTTTTATTTGATCATCATTCCCAGTCTCTTGGGAATACCAGGTTTCACTTATATTCATTATATCTATTTTCTTTTTCAATTTGGTTGTTTTAGTTCTTCTAAGTACTCTATTTTTTTTTTCTTTTTGTTTTTGAGTTACTCGTAAACTAAACCCTGTGCATTCATCACTATGATGGTTGGTTTGCGTGTTTTCTCCTTCATTTAATATTGGTAGTAATAAGGATTTTCCATGCCTCTTTCCTGTTCTGGTATATTGTTCTTTTTTTCATTTCCAGAAATTCTCTGACATTAAAAAATCCAACTTTCATAATATTTGATCTTCCTTCATCAATAATTATTCTTTTGTGTCTGAATCTGCCAATTTTCTCCGTTTCTGCAATATCCTCTTGCATAATAAATACCAGTTATTATCTCTTGAGTAAAGAATTTGGAGCTGATGCCTTTTGAAATTTTTTGCTGACACCTCTGCATATCTCATTGGTGGTTTGCTTTTCTCTTTTACCTGATATTCTTGATTTCTCTCTTTATTTGTTTCTTTCTTATTTTGGATTTTATTACTTGGTTGGTTATTTATTTGATTATGATTCATGGCTACAGGGTGCAATATATTTGCATTTTTTGTCGAACTTACATCCTTTTCCTTCTTTTAGGTTTTTTGCAATTTTTGGATGCAGATCTCTGCAATCATCCCCATAGCCATCTAGGTATGCACATTTACCATATATTTCATAGTTGTGACATACCTTAGGATGTTTGTAGTAAAATCTTCTCCAAATCTGCAATTCCCTCTTTTCAAAATGTTGCAGATTTTGTCTTTCTTGGTCTATTTTTTCCTCTTTCCCGTCATTGTGTAGATCTGGGTAGAGCCTCTTCGGGATTTGCTTTTCTGTTGCCATATCGTAACTTATTTCTTCGTAGGTATGCTGCTTTATTGCCTCATATGTAGTATCAATGAGTATCTCTGCATCCATACTTTTATCTTGTTCTTTGTTTTCCTTATTTTTTCTGTCATTTCATTTTTTGTTTACTTCTCTCCGTTTTCCTCTTCTTCTTCTTCTTCTTCCTCTTCCTCAACTATTTGTACATTCAATCTTGATTTAATAACATTGTCTATCCATGATAGACATGTTGAACAAAAAATTCTTGTATCTTTTCCTCATATCTTGCACTACCTCAGCACACTGTGGATGGTCGGAATGTTGCATGCAGCAACATTTTCTGATTAGGTTTTGTGGATTGACTATGCTATACCAAACCTTACCACAGTTTGCATGCTTTTGGCATTCTTTTTCCTAATGCGTCAATTAGGATATTCACAAGATTCACCTTATTCATTTTCTTTGTCGGAATATGTTGGTTATGTATATTTTCTTTATGAGTCTCTTGACCACTTGATTTTGTTTTATTTGGAACTTTCTTCAATTATTTTCAAAGATGTTTTCATTAGATTTGTTCCAGTTTGAAGGATTATATCCTTCTAATATATCTATGAATGCTTTTGTATCTTTTTGGATTAGGAACTGTTGCTGATTTCATAGATGAGAAATGCCAGTTCCCTTCCTGCTACCTTCATCGTATTGCGAATCCGCCAAGCAAGCTAAATTACGCCATTTCTTCTCGCAGTTGGAAACTTATGCCATCTTGTTTCTGATTTACAGTATTACACTGATAAACTAAACTTAGAAGACGCTTATCCTACTATTTTCACACTAATCTTATCACCGATAGTTCACGAACACTTCTAGATATTTCTCAAATTCTAGTCGTATGTTAAACTTTGGATATTCGTTGATTAATCTGACTTCACGCGGGAACGTCTCACCAAGCAAGATGGCTACTACGAGAGAGAGAGAGAGAGAAATTATATAGCCATAAGTAAAATTTCTAATACAAAGAGAGAGAGAGAGAGAGAGAGAGAGAGAGAGAGAGAGAGAGAGAGAGATTAAAGAACCTAATTTGTATAGCCATAGTAAAATGTCAAATCGAGAGAGAGAGAGAGAGACCTTACCTTACCTTACAGACCTTACAGCTCGTTCGGGTTTCCCCAGGTCCCACAGTGTGAGGCACCTCTAATGTCTACCAGAGAATTGCTAATGCATCTTCCGGTATATTTCGCATCTTCCAATCTTGGATGGTCCGGGATGCAGCTTAGATATTTGTCGAGCTTATCCTTAAGTGTATGTGTGCTCACTCCTGATATGTTCCTCAGATGAGCTAGCAACGCATTGAATAAACGCTGCATTGTCGATGCTGGTGCATAGTGGATTAATGTCCTGTGTGCTTTCCTTATTTTTCCTGGTATAGTTTGGGGCACTATTAATCTCCCTCTCTTGCTCTTTCTAATATTTTTAGCTCCATGAAGTTTTCGGCAATTCCTTTTATCGGTGTCCATCCCTGAATTATCATGTAGCGTTCTCTTCTCCTTTCTAGACTATACAACTTTAAAAATTGTAGTCTACCCCAGTAGTGAAGATCCTTAACTTTTTCTATTCTAGCTGTAAAGGATCTTTGAAAACTCTCTATTTGTACAATATCCTTTTGGTAGTGTGGGTACCATATCATATTGCAATCTTCAAGTGGACTAAGTACATACGTTTTATAAAGCATAATCGTGTGTTCGGCTTTTCTTGTTTTGAAGTGCCGTAACAACATTCCCATTTTTTTTTTTTTTTTTTTTTTTTTTTTTTTTTTGCATTTTGCCAGTAATATTGCTATTTGATCATTTTATAACATGTTCCTATTCAACATCACACCAAGGTCTTTAACTGCTTCCTTGTTTGTGATTGTTTCGTTATTAGGTCCCCTATATGCAAATAGCATTCCTTCTTTATCTCCATAATTTATTGATTCAAATTTATCAGAGTTAAAAACCATCCTATTTACCTCTGCCCATCATATATTTTGTTTAGGTCTCTTTGTAGCGAGTTCTTATCTTTATCACAAGTAATTTCTCTACTTATTCTTGTGTCATCGGCGAAACTACTCACTACCGAGTCCTTAACATTACTGTCTATGTCTGCAATCATAATAACAAACAGTAATGCAGCTAACACTGTACCTTGTGGCACACCGGATATTACCTTAGCTTCATCCGATTTCTCATCGTTTGTAATCACTATTTGTTTTCTGTTTTGTACTTTTATCCATCTTCCTACTTTGTCCACTATATTATGTTTTATAATTTTTTTCGCTAATATATTATGGTCTGCCTTGTCAAAAGCTTTTCCTAAGTCTAGGTAAACCACATCTGTTTCTTTTCCGTTTATTATATTTTTATAAGTGTTCTCACGGTGGACTAACAGTTGGGTTTGGGTACTTTTTCCGGGTGCAAAACCATGTTGTCCTATATTAAACAAATTATTTTTCATTAAATGTTTCATAATATTTTTCTTCATTACACCTTCATACACTTTCATAATATGTGATGTTAGACTCACAGGCCTATAATTACCTGCCTAATTTGTATATCCATATTAAAATGTCCAATCGAGAGAGAGAGAGAGAGAGAGAGAGATTAATCTACCTAATTTGTATATCTATAGTCAAATTTTCAAGAGAGAGAGAGAGAGAGAGAGAGAGAGAGAGAGAGAGAGAGAGAGAGATTAAAAAACTATATTAACGTACCCATAGTCAAATTTCCAATAGAGAGAGAGAGAGAACTGCTGTATCCCCGCGTCCCTCTCGTCTCCCACCTTATCGGGGCTCTTCGCTTGCAATCCCCCCCCCCCCCCCCCACCCCCCCCCCCCCCCCCCCGACAAAAGTATCCGACCCTCCGCTTCCCCGGTATGATGGACGCCCCAAACCGCTCAACCCCCCCCCCCCCCCCGTACCGTATAACAGGAATGCACTATCACGGGATCATCCATCGTGCGCTGTATCCAATGAATTACAATATCAGACGTCCGCTGTGTAACACCAACAATAGCGCGAGAGCGTCGTAATGATCTTTAAATATACCGTCACAAGTTGTCTCTGCGGACCAATCAGGACCGTTACCCCCATCCGTCGTTGAGCCAATTTCTCCTTTACGGCATCCGTCCACAAGGGTGATTCCTGCTCGCCCTGCTTCGTGTTGTTACGACCCGTTGAGCCGGAGATTACCATGATAATATTGCCTGCGGACTTGAAGGTGGACAAATTCATAAGGACCTTTATTGATTCGGAGGATTCGGGGGTCTGGGAGGGAGGGGGTTTTGGGTGCGAGTTTGGACAGGGGAGGTGGGTATGGGGAGAGGGGGAGGGAAGGGTTATTATAGGGAGAGGTCGAGGGTCAGAGAATGGCCCATGGGGTGACTGGGGGAGGGCGGGGAAAGGAATCAATATCTCTTAGGTGAATATGACCCGTATGGTCTCGGATCATAGGATGTATTATGGCGTGGCAGGACGTCCCGTTTACTGTTCCAGCGGCATTGACTAATCACAGCCACCGCTATATAACTTGGTCGCTCTGTCAAAACGCTGCTCCTTCCTCGTGATTTTCGTCGAATGTTTGCGTTCGCCGACTAAGAGAGAGAGAGAGAGCGGAAGACGGACGAAAAGATTCGAGACTGGAAGCGTTGAGTTAATTCCAGTGTGACACACTCCAGTGTGACTTTGCTTTGTCGAGAATAAGGTTCAATTGTTTTGACTCATTTCAAAGAGCGATCACTTTTGTTTGTCCTCTTCCTTTTTTTGGGTTGATGTGGGTGGGAAGGAGGTCTCTAATCTTTTATAGCATTTTTTTTGGTTTATTTTTTCATTCTAGGTCTACTATAATTTTTAAAGGTAAGTTACATGTACCACTATAGTATTTCAGAGGGTTTTGTGATACATCTTAGTAGACATCATAGTTTATTTAAGAAACGTTTCGCACACAAAAAACACGGTGCATCATCAGTCTGTGGAAATGAAAACAATTACATTATAAAAGGAACTCACAATATATACTAAAAATATTACATCATTAAAATAACGCAAAAGTTAAAAGTTAAAGATTTTAAAACAAGGCAAAAGAACCAAGAGAGAGAGAGAACTAAAAACACCAACCATCAAGGGTAAGAGACAGAGAAGGAATGGCAAACTTTGGCATTCCAAACAAGACGACAGCTATGCCACATACAATGGTGAAGCCGTAGAGTTACTGTTCAATGAAGGAACCAGCCTTTTAATGAGTAAGGACTCTGAGGTAGTTAAGTGCTCTGGGTCCCTCATATAACCAATAATGGAGAAGTGCTGTTTCAAGACTTCTATTTTACATATTGCTGCATGATTTTTAATATTTGAGAATTCTGGTTGCTTAATTCTCTGACCTGTATGAAAACTGTAACCCACGTGACTGCAATATCTCATCTGCAGTAACCCACGTGTTGATCCAACGTAAGAGCCTGGACATCCAGGGCATGTGAATTTGTAAACAACGTTCGATCTCATGAAGGCCTGCAGGCGATCTTTAAAGTTAAAAAATGAGCCTATTCTGCATGGATTGTTAGAAATAAGTTTGAGTTGAAGGCATGGAATTTCCTGTTCTATGATTTGCGTGAGTCTGCGTGAGAACTTGGTATCAAAAACATATGGGATGGATGCAAAAACCAGCTTTTTTGGAACATCGAAATTGGCTATAGGTGGCTGGAGAAATTTGGTTAATACTACGTTATGATTTTGAGAACTACATCTTTAGGATAAGAATTTCTCTGAAAAAATTTTAATAAAAATTCTATTTCATTATGAAAAATGGACCAGTTAGAAGAGTATTTCAATGCTCTATGCACTAGTGTGTAAATAGTGTTTAATTTAAAAGTTTTTTGACAAGAACTGTAATAGTTGTTGGCTAGTCCTGTATATGTCTTTTTTCTATTTAAAAAGAGCAAAAGTGTCATCCACATATCTTCTATAATACGGTTTTCATAGGTCTACTTTTAAACAATTTCTGGAACTTGCTGTGCAAGATTCTATGTTTGTTTTTAACCAGCAACTCTATTCGCAGGTCGATGGAGTTGCCATGGGATCACCTTTAGGTCCTATATTTGCTAACTTTTTTATGTCGGACTTGGAAACAAAATTTTTAGATCAATGTGACTCTTCTGTTAAACCAGCTTATCATAGAAGATATGTGGATGACACTTTTGCTCTTTTTAAATATCCATGGCAATGTGCACAGTTTTTACAATACATTAATGAACGACACTCAAATATTCAGTTCACGATGGAAACGGAGAGCAATGACAGTTTACCATTCTTATATATTAATATTACAAGAATTAACTCTGAATTCTCCACAGCAGTTTATAGAAAAAAACATATACAGGACTAGCCAACAACTATTACAGTTCTTGTCAAAAAACTTTTAAATTAAACACTATTTACACACTAGTGCATAGAGCATTGAAATACTCTTCTGGTCCATTTTTCATAATGAAATAGAATTTTTATTAAACTTTTTTCAGAGAAATTCTTATCCTAAAGATGTAGTTCTCAAAATCATTAACGTAGTATTAACCAAATTTCTCCAGCCACCTATAGCCAATTTCGATGTTCCAAAAAAGCTGGTTTTTGCATCCATCCCATATGTTTTTGATACCAAGTTCTCACGCAGACTCACGCAAATCATAGAACAGGAAATTCCATGCCTTCAACTCAAACTTATTTCTAACAATCCATGCAGAATAGGCTCATTTTTTTACTTTAAAGACAGCCTGCAGGCATTCATGAGATGAGATCGAACGTTGTTTACAAATTCACATGCCCTGGATGTCCGGGCTCTTACGTTGGATCAACACGTAGGTTACTGCAGGTGAGATATTGCAGTCACATGGGTTACAGTTTTCGTACAGGTCAGAGAATTAAGAAACCAGAATTCTCAAATATTAAAAATCATGCAGCAATATGTAAAATAGAAGTCTTGAAACAGCACTTCTCCATTATTGGTTATACGAGGGACCCAGAGCACTTAACTACCTTAGAGTCCTTACTCATTAAAAGGCTGGTTCCTTCATTGAACAGTAACTCTATGGCTTCACCATTGTATCTGGCATAGCTGTCGTCTTGTTTGGAATGCCAAAGTTTGCCATTCCTTCTCTGTCTCTTACCCTTGATGGTTGGTGTTTTTAGTTCTCTCTCTCTTGGTTCTTTTGCCTTGTTTTAAAATCTTTAACTTTTATCTTTTGCGTTATTTTAATGATGTAATATTTTTAGTATATATTGTGAGTTCCATTTATAATGTAATTGTTTTAATTTCCACAGACTGATAATGCACCGTGTATTTTGTGTGCGAAACGTTTCTTAAATAAACTATGATGTCTACTAAGATGTATCACGAAACCCTCTGGAATACTGTGATATTGCTGACTGGAGATTCTATATATGTATAATATATATATATATATATAGATATATATATATTATTATATATATATATATATATATATTATATATTATTATAAAATTATATATATATAATATATATAATATATGAGTCCCATCATATCACCGTGATTCATATATACGCATTAAGCTACAAATGTCCTTTAATATCTAATTTGCTCTACTTCAGGTTTAATATATTTTCACAGCTATCACGAGATAGCTGTGAGGTTAAAGCGCTTCACAGTACGTCCTGATTCCTTGGCTTCGAGGTTCGCGCCTGTGAGCCGACGAAATTATGATCAACTAAATAATTCCCCTTCAGTTAACATATATGAAAATATATTCACTCCGGGGTAGAGCGAATTAGATATTAAAGGACATTTGTAGCTTGATGCGCACGTGTGTATACATACATATTTTCACTGGGCAGGCCGGGGTATGAGAGTGTTAACGGTGAATGGCAGCTCAATCTCAAGGTTATTGGATTAACTCACGTTTAAACACTTGTCATTGCACTCGAATGACCATAAAACACTCGTAATAAAATGTAACATACAGAATAATCATACTCACCAATGTGGGCTGTAGTCAACAGATGCCCAGACAGGTTTTTGCCATAAAACATGTGTACGATGTAAGAATTCAGATTGAGCCAGTCTAAACTGATCTGCTAATCAACTGAGTGATCAAATGTTACATTTTCAATTTCAAATTAATCTTGCGGCCTGCACCAGAGTTCTATGATCGTTGGCAAGGTTGCCACTGTCACGGGGCAGGCCGGGGTATAAGAGTTCCTTTTGGAAAATCTAGAGAAAATTGCCTCTACTTGAAATTCTTTGGAAACGAAAGCTGACAAACGGGGCCTGGCGCATGCGAACAGAAAATAAAAGTATGTATCCAGAGTAAAACTATCACAAAATACTTTCAAAAGAAATGAAAGTAAACATATGATGTCCACTTGAAATATGATTCTCTAAGGAAATCAGAAGAATGATAAGATTACAAGAGCTCTCACTGGCTCCGTGGCACTCTATCTCTACTGTCTTTTATGTACAATATCAAAAACAAATGTGCCTCTGGGTTGAAAGCAGAACACTAAATCTAGTGAGTAAATATCGTGCTGAATCAACAATAGAACCCTTAAGACTAACACATAAGATGGAGCACTGTAAGCAAGGATTGCTCCCACTAAGATCTCGGGAAACTTATCCCAAAAAATGGCACTGGCAATAAATGTTGGTTGGCACACTTGCGCTACAGAAGACGGCACACACAGGGAAAGTCTGCACGAATCTCAGTCCATGGATGAGACTAGAGTAGAGTTGAGCCAGGGCATCGGAGGAAGGGCTTAGTCGCGCTTGCAGTTCTTTGCCAAGGAATAAACTGGAAGAGCGCTCCGGATTCCACGTCGGGCAGTGCTCAGGTACTTCTAGGTGACAGCTTCAAGTTGGGTGTCAGGGTAAGACGTCATGGCAGTGTCCTGGTTCCAGATGGTACAGTAGAAGTGTAAACTACACAGTTAGATCTTCACCAAGACAGCAGTATACTAGGGCAAAATACTATGTTGAATGGCAAGGGCAAAGTACGATTTGAGAGGGCACGCCGGTCCATGTATATATACCCAGTTTGGGCGTCGCCGGAAGTCATGTTTTCTGATATCTGTCAAAACAGGGGCAACACCTCTTCTTTCGCCGCTAATCCCAGTAGGTACCTGAAAAGATCATTGAAAGCCAGCAGAGAGGGGTATGGAAGAGAGAGCACTAAAAGGTGCTAATTAAAATCAAGAGGATTTTGGGCTTGTGGGCAGAGATGCAGGTGTGGAGCACCAAGAAAACAAGAATACAGGTGACAGGTCAGGCCATCAGGTCATGGAGATCACACATGTGAGGGTGTGAATCTTAACGAATCTTAGGGGCCTGATCTGTCAAGATTGGACTGGGGAATTGGAACAATGATTTCGAGGGGGGCGCGGTCCCTCCCAGAAATCCTCTAACTTCTCGAAGTGGCAAGTCGTTATTGGCTTAATTGGATTCGGGAGTGGCGATGGCGTGATAGGTGTTTGGCAAGCAACAAATGGAAAACAACAGGACATCAAAACGACATTTTAGCAGGTGACTGATGACACAATCATCGTGCTTGAGAAATCGTCATGGCAAAAGGGGACAGACAATGAATCAAGACGTCTCAAAAGTCAGAAAAAAAACATTTTTTCTTGTACTCTGTGTTCCAGTAAAGCCTGGGAGTTTGAGGGGGAGAGGGTGGCCTGGGGCCGCTTATCTACAGATGAAGTATCGTTGGGATTTGACTGAAACCAAGGTGAGTCTTAAGGTTTTGGAAAAACAGTAATAATGATAATATAATAGTAGTATAGTAGTAGTAGTGTTAGGAAAAGTATTTTTAACACAATTAGAATCTGATTCAGTTTATTAATAATAATAATAATAACCTATTATTAAGCGCCTCAGTGGCGTGGTTGGTATGGTCTTTGCCTGTCACCTCGGTGGCCGCGAGTTCGATTCTCGGGCATACCACTGAGGGGTTAGAGATGTGTATTTCTGGTGATGGAAGTTCACTCTCGAGGTGGTTCGAAGGTCGCGTAAAGCCATTGGTCCCGTTGCCGAATAACCACTGGTTCCATGCAACGTAAAAACACCATACAAATAACCTATTATTATTATTATTATTATTATTATATTATTATTATTATTATTATTATTATGCATAAGACGAGCCCTATTTTTGGAACAAGCCCACAGGCGGCTATTGACTTGAACTTCAAGCTTCAAAACAATATAGTGTCCATTGGAAAAAATAACAAGATTATTATTATCACTATTATTATTATTATTATTATTATTATTAGAACACAAACCCTATTCATATGGAACAAGCCCCCATTGACTCGAAATCCAAGCGTCTAAAGAAGATGGTGTTAGCTTCTCAGAGCAGATATCAAAATAAAGATACAAATGTGTTGCGAATGCATAATTAACTCTTAGTTGCGTACTTTTTTAATCAACTGACTTGTGCATCGCAAAACTACCTTTAGGAAACCGAATTCAGTTTACTGAAACGGAAATATTCTAAGGCGCCACAAACCCAACGTTCACTTACGGCCAATTGCGATCGGAGTTTCTAGTCGGAACCCAGTCATTAATTTTTAGACGTTCTTTAATATTTATTGTTAAATGCACAACGATTTCTTTTATCGCAAACATATTTGTTAGCGTAAATGGACAGTCTTTCATGTAATGGGTGATAACTCGAATTTCTCTCTCTCTCTCTCTCTCTCTCTCTCTCTCTCTCTCTCCAAGGGTCGTTAAGAGAAACTTTTTCACATGAATACTCCAAAGTGACTGAATTGTTTTCTAGATAAAACGAACAAGGAGAAAACGATAAAATTAGTAAACCCATAACTCAATAATACTGAGTTCGCAATCATGCTTGGACAGAAGCATAGAAACTTAAATCATTTCCTGTATAACTGATCGTTTTCCTCGTCTTTCTTAATAGGGCCGTTTTCACAGCCGAAATTCATTGGCATTAAGACTTGACTGTTTACCTAAACGTCAGAATGTGTCCAATTACTATAATGAAGTTTAAGAAGGAGGATTAAGTCTGTACCAACGTCTTTTGTATATTCATAATTATATATATATATATATATATATATATATATATATATACTATATATATATATATATATATATAATATATATATATATATATATATATTTCTATGTATATAAAATATATGTATCTGCAACATTAAAACACCGTATCGTGCTTCTATGTAATAAGGAGAAGGATCCACAGTAATATTCTTGTTTAGCAAGACGAAATATATTTGTGGAAGTATTTACAATGCATAGAGCTTTCGTCCATCCTTCCGTGGGCTTGATGAACTAGATCACCAGACTTTAAGCAAAGTAGTAACACCTAAACGAATCTTATTTTACATAATCCATGATAAATATATGATAATATAAGTATGCGTTAGACAAATATACAAATAAATAAATAAGTAACTAAACAAGGAGAATAAAAACTACTTCGCCCCAACTGAATGGCCACAATATGAGGTAAATCACCAACTGGCAACTGAAATTGTTCAGTTGCCACAGAGCGCAATAAGATGAATATCCCAATGAAATAAGAAATAACCAAAAGATATGGATGCTGTAGATCCCTAGTACAAATTTGTATGTAAATTTATGTTATTATTACTTATAATTCAAGTCAAAATTTTCTTCTAGATAACAAGAATTCATGTAGCTACGTTGGATCTAAGGACGACGAAAAACTGATAGTTTACTTTGCTGGAAGATACTTTAACTGCTGAAATATATATATATATATATATATATATCTATATATATATATATATATATATATATATATATATATATATATATATATATGTGTGTGTGTGTGTGTGTGTGTGGTGTGTGTGTATGGATATATAATATATATATATATATATATATATATATAGTATATATATACATATAGTATGTGTGTGTGTATCTATATATATATATATATATATATATATATATATCAGCAGTTAAAGTATCTTCCTGCAAAGTCAACTATCAGTTTTTCGTCCTCCCTAGATTCAACGTAGCTACGAGAATTCTTGTTAACTACAAGAGACAGCTGACTTTTGACCTGAATTAGAAGTAAGAGTAACATAAATTTACATACAAATTTGTACTAGGGATCAACAGCATCCATATCTTTTAGTTATTTCTTATTTCATTGAGATATTCATCTTATTGCGCTATGTGGCAACTGAACCATTTCAGTTGCCAGTTGGTGATTTACCTCAAATTGTGGCCATTCAGTTTGGAGCGAAGTAGTTTTTATTCTCCTTGTTTAGTTACTTATTTGTTTATTTGTATATTTGTTTAACGCATACTTATATTATCTTATATTTATCACGGATTATGTAAAATAAGGTTCGTTTAGGTCTTAGTACTTTGTTTAAAGTCTGGTGATCTAGTTGATCAAGTCCACGGAAGGATGGACGAAAGCTCTAAGCTTTGTAAATACTTCTACAAATAAATTTCGTCTTGCTAAAGAAGAATATTACTGTGGATCCTTCTGCTTATTAGATAGAAGCACGGTACGGTGTTTTAATATTGCATATACATGTATGTATATATACATAGAAATATATCATTTTATATATATATATATATTATATATATAATATATAATATTTATATGTAAAATATATATATATATATACGTATTATATTACATATATATATATATGTAAATATATATATATATATGAATATACAAAAGACGTTGGTACAGACTTAATCACCCCTCTTAAACCTTCATTATATTAATTGGACACATTCTGACGTTGATTTCCGAAAGACTGAAAAGGTGAAATTTCTATCACTTCTATGGACAGTTACATCAAGAAAATTCAAATTACAATTTCTTTCTTCCTCTACAGTAAATTTTATAGAAAGGACTAAATTATTGAGATTATTAAGGAATTCCTGAAGATTTTCGTGAAGTGGCCAAATAGAGAAAATATCATCCACATACCTAAACCATATAACTTTTTGGGGCAAAATTCTTGGTAAGAGTTTTGTCTCAAAAAATTCCATGTAAATATTACTAAGGACAGGAGATAAGAGATTACCCATCGCCATGCCAAACTTTTGTACCAAAAATTCCCCATTAAAACAAAATTTACTATCTTTGATACATAACCTTATGAGACTAATGAGGTTTGCTACAGTTAAGGGAATATCATGTATTTGGCCAGTTCACGAAAATCTCCAGGAATTCCTTAATAATCTCAATAATTTAGTCCCATCAATAAAATTTACTGTAGAGGAAGAAAAAAATTGTAATTTGCATTTTCTTGATGTAACTGTCCATAGAAATGATAGAAATTTCATCTTTTCAGTCTTTCGGAAATCAACTAACATTGCCTCTTCTGTTCATTACTACTCCAATCACCATCAAAATGTTAAATTCTCTGTTTTTTCTGGGATATTCCTAAGGGCTTTACGTGTCTGTAGCCCGCAGTTTATTGACGCTGAGATTACGTAAAACTATTTACGATATTGCCTTGAAACTTAAATACCCAAGGACTTTTGTAGATGCGGCATGGAAAAGAGCCAAAAAAACAGTTTATTTAACTAATGACAAAATTGAATTTAGTAAGCATAACATTCTAAAATTACCTTATGATGAAAGATTTTTAGAAATTCCTAGAATTCTAAAGCTTTAACATAAATGTTGCTTTCAGTAATATTAATATCAAGAGTTAGTAATAAAAAATTCTCCTAAAGATCTTCCAGGCTGCATATATGAAATTCCTTGCAAAAAGTATGATAAAGTCTATTACGGACAAACCGGTAAATCTCTTTCACAACGTCTCAAACAGCACCAATATTCTGTGAGAACTGGGCAAATATCGAATGCATTATTCGTACATATGAGAGATTTAGATCATCCAATTAACTGGAGTCAAGCAAGAGCCTTAATCCCATGTAATGACACAGTTAAAAGGAATATCATTGAATCTTGTTTCATCAAGTGAAATAATGGAACTGTTCTAAATTTAAGTCTTGGTTTATTTAAACTTGATGCCCTCATAATGACAAAAGTTGTAGATAAATATAAGCAACAAAATTACTATATTCAGTTTTTACAAGTTTTGTACTATACAGATACTTTGTAGTTTCTGTTAGGGTTAAATCTATGTTTAAGTTTGTGACCGTGTGAAATCCGATAATCCTGGATTATCTTTTTTAATTTTTACCCTTTTGACAATTAACCTTCGGGTATTCTTAATCTTGTTGTTTATCTGATAACTTGACAATATCTTAGTAAAGACGAAAGCGCTTGGATTTCTGACAATCATTTTCCTGTGGTATTCGATTATTTATTGTACTTATATTATGTATTATAATATTGAATATATATATATCTATATCTATATATTGTATATATAGTAATATAATATATATATTTCCTAATTCCACCAAGTCACTCGCACCATCTGTCAAGCCAGCCATAATCCCGTTGAATGAAACGCTGTGGTACAAAAAGCGATCTAAATAAAGCTGTCTATTCACACTGTCATTATTCAGTAATCGGTTTTTCGCTCAAATACACATAATACGACAGGGAAATGGCCCCTTCTCTCTCTCTCTCTCTCTCTCTCTCTCTCTCTCTCTCTCTCTCTCTCTCTCTCTCTCAGGGATGATTTATATTCAGGAAATCAATTATTATATCGCAATATGTCCCCGGCAGGACAAAATCTATTTTCATGAAGATTCAAAATGTACCCATGATAAAATTCTCTCTCTCTCTCTCTCTCTCTCTCTCTCTCTCTCTCTCTCTCTCTCTCTCTCTCTGTGGGTGAGGTTGGCCGTATTAAATGATAAAAGAGAAAATTTCCCACCAGGCTTAATTCGGGCTTATCATACGGGTGAGAGCAGAGATCAGCACGGCTGAATACTCACCAAAAGGTGCTGTTGGCAGAGATTTTTTATGCCTCTTGGTTATGTAAACCAACTCTAAACTAAAGGCAAAATTGCTATCCGAGCCCCGAGCCCCGCAATTTTATATTCCTCTATCTCTCTCTCTCTCTCTCTCTCTCTCTCTCTCTCTCTCTCATGGGGATTTTGTTATGGGTACGTTAACAGTGATTGTGAATTTACGTGATGCGTTCATTCTGAAATGATTAGATTTTTGACAGACTTTTTTTTATTATATTGATTCCTTTCCTAAATCTAAATCATCCCAGAGAGAGAGAGAGAGAGAGAGAGAGGAGAGGCGGGTGGGGGGCGGGGGTCAACTGACTCCTGGCAAAAAGATGAAAAGATTTAGACTTCGAGATGTGGAGACGAAACACTGGAACTGACGACAGGAGCCTCCGACCAACATGTGAGTTTAAGGACGAAAATCCCTAATGTCTGAATGGAAGTCTCGCCTTTCAAAGTGGTGGCTTCTTGAGTCCCAAGGTGCCTCTGTGGTTTAATACGTGTATAACTGGAGTTCAGTTGGGCAGAAAAATAAGGGGGACCGGTAAGGACCTGCTAAATTGACTAACTGTCTACCTTCTTCTTCTTTTTTTTTTTATAACCGATTTCATTTCGTTTCTCTCTAAAGTATTTCGACATTTTATTTATTTATTTACCTTTCGATTCGATTTAATCTGTCTTATATACTTTCATTGGACGATTTTACACGCCACAAGTTTCGTACTTCTATCATTCAAAAGTGTCATCTGGTTATTTATATATATATATATATTTTTTTTTTTTTCGTGGTGCCTCTGGTTTAAACGTAATCCGATGTCATTTATCATATATATTTATATATATATATATATATATATATATATTATATATATAGATAGATGATAGATAGATAGATAGATAGATAGATAGATATATATATAATCACATCACCGTGATCTATAGACAAGCATTGAGCTAGAGATGCCGTTCAATACCCTATACCTCGTGAATAATACACGTATGTATATGTATACCGTGTATACCGAAGGGGAATGATAATTGATAAGAAGTTCGTCGTCCTTACGGGCTCGAACTGCCCAACACGTGAACTCACGACGCCTCAGCCCATCGGGCTATCCGGCTATTCTCGTGTTCCGCGGTTCGAATCTGTGAGGTGACAAAACTCTTATCAACTACAAATTTCCCTTTGGTATATATATATATATATATATATATATATACATATAAATAAATAAATATATATATATATATATATATATATATATATATATATATATATATATATATATATATATATATATATATATACACTCACACACATATATATATATGTAGACAGCCACATAAAAGGTGGAAAAATCAAAGACCAGGTAGCCAGCGCTTTCGCGTATTGCTAACACCTCTTCGGGTCACAAAGTAAAAACAATAGAGAGAGAGAGACATAAACAAGAAAACTGCACAAACCAAAGATCCAAACCATTGACAAGAAAAACAGATTTTGGGAAGAATATGATAGGTTTAACGTTTTTCTTTTGAGATATTCCTAACTTATTTTATTCCATTTTCATGTTAGCTATTTTTGGGAAATAAAAAGTATGTTTTTGTAGCAGCGGGAGTTTGAATTTGCCTAGAGCTTTATTTTTCAGCTGCCTTCAGAGGTGACACTTAAAGGGAACAAATGGAAGGTAGGTTAAGTTCGCTCCAATTATTTAAACGAGCGAAATATTAACCCTCTTAACATATATAATCAGTACGTTTGAAGAAAGTAAATTGTCACTACCAAACGATAAGAGTAACATTACTTTATAAACGCTTAAGAACTGAAACTGCAGTCGGTAGAACAGGCTGTTGCTAAAAGGTGACATTGCACTTCCCTACAATTTATTTATAAACAAGGTAACTATCTCATTTTAAAAAGGCCTGAACTATGATTCATAAGTTGATTGTTAAGATGGTTAACAAAGGCAGATTCAGATATATTTCTCTTAATAGTATCGTTACAGAAAATGATCTCAGATGATCTTTTCCTGTCTAAACAATGGTTAGACCCATTCATGTGTACAAATAAATCACATGTCAATTGACCTACTCGATCTGCATAACGGTGTTGTTTTAGACGGTTACCTAGCTTTGGGGAGTTACGAACAATGATAAATTGAAGTGTTCCTGAATTTTTGTAAACCACATTTACCTTGAAAGTTTTCGGTAATTTTTCAATAAAAGAAAAATTTACAATATATGGCAGTGGCAAAATACTTTCCCTCGCAAAAGGCTCCCTATTTATTGTTACTGGAATGAAAAATAAAACAAAAACGTTTCTAGCTTTCTGCAAAGATTTGTCGATTAAAAGCTTTGGGTGTCTTGGCATAATACCTACGTCGTAAATTTCACAGAACTCTGAGTCTAGGAAAATTGCGGACTGCATATCCTAAATGCCCTTAAAACATGCTGCAGAAAACAGAGTTTTACAGTAACATATTGATATATATATATATATATATATATATATATATATATATATATATATATATATATATATATATACACACAACTGATTCAACCCGCGGAAAGCGGAGTCTTCATAGAAAGAGTAAAACCAGTATTTGTACAAAAAAACATCCTTTAATTAGTTACAACTACCGGTTTCGGAGTAACTGGTCCTCCATCATCAGATCTGACAACAGAAACACAGAGAGAAAAATTGGAAAATCACTAAAAATCACAAACG